>NC_053399.1:31258180-31558180 GCF_905171765.1 Bufo bufo
TGACGTCACTAGAAGAATTAAAAATAAGGCCTGGGAATGAAGAAGCCGCATCACTGGTTTAGCACTATGATCCCCGGGGTAGCTTCAGGCTACCCTCCCTACAGCTCAAAGTAAGGGGGCTTTGTTGCAATCCCCAGCACAGCGGATGGCCGGGAGCAACAATTTGCTGGGTAAAGCCTTGGTGAGGCCACATAATTGGTTTAAAATGCGTGATATTCAGCGTTGGTCTATGTGTCATCACTTTCTGAGATGGAAAAATCCATTTAACAGTTAAGAAACATTTCTTTGTATGTACAACATTTCAGCAAAATATTCTAATTATGGAATGCAAAACCAAATAAACAATATTCACACTTCATTCCGAGTTCTGAATTTCATTTTCACATTTCTTTCAATATGTCTACTATTTCCTACTTTTACATTGGATAGTTTAACAAGAAGTAGGGGAGAGATGTCTCCCATTAATGCCCCCCAGAATTAATAATGCCCCCATTAGTGCTCCCCAGTAGTGCTGAGCACGAATATTCGAATATAGTGCTATATATTCGCTATATGGAATATTTGTCATTTTTTAACATCTGAAAACATGATTCGTCCCTGCTTCTTTCTTGTGGGTCAATGAGTCATTGGCCCACAAGCAACTTAAGCAGGAAGGAATCATGTTTTCATATGGAAAAAAAAATGACGAATATTCTAAAAAACTAATATAAAGCAATATAGGGAATATATATTCGTTATTTAGAATATTTGCCTTTTTTTTCCCCAATCTGTACAGTTGTTTGCATACTCCTCCCCGACAAGCGTCCCCGTCACCATGGGAACGCCTGTGGGTTAGAAAATACCATCGGATCTGAGTTTTCCCTGAGATCGTGAAAACTCAGATCCGATGGTATATTTTAACCCACAGGGGTTCCCATGGTGACGGGGACGCTTGTCGGGGAGGAGTATGCCAAAGTGGAATAACAGTACAGATTGTAAAAAAAAAAGACAAATATCCTAAATAACGAATATATTCGCTATATTGCTATAACTTCGTTTTTTAGAATATTCGTCATATTCTAAAAAACAAAGTTATAGCAATATAGCGAATATTCGTAAAATACACATAGAAACTGCAATTTAGCTAATATAGTATTTTTTTTTAAACTGTAAATTTTTGCCAAATCTGAAGTTCAGAAGAGACAAAAAAAATGTGACTATTAAAAAAAAAATTATAGCACTATATTAGCTAAATTGCAGTCTATATGTGTATTTTACGAATATTCGCTATATTGCTAAAACTTCATTTTTTAGATTATTCGTCATATTCTAAAACAAGAATATATAGCAATATAGCAAATTTTCGTAAAATTGCCTTATACAGTTAAAAGAAAATCGCAATACACGAATAATTAAATCGCATATTATTCGCGATAAATAGAATAATGACGAATATAAGACGAATATTCAATCGAATATTCACGAAATATTGCGAAATCGAATATGGCATCTCCCGCTGATCACTACTCCCCAGTAATATTAATGCCCCCATTAGCGCTCCAAAATAATATTAATTCCCCCATTAGCACCCTCAAAAATTAATGCCCCATTAGTGCCCCCCAGAATTAATAATGCCTCTATTAGTGCCCCCAGAATTAATAGTGACCCCATTAATGCCCCCCAATAATATTAATGTCCCCATTAGTGCACTACAAATAATTGGGGGAGGGGAGAAAGAATAAATTAAGATTTAACTTTTAATTATCTATTTAAAAAAATAAAAAATAAACACAACAAAACACAGAAGACAGGGGTGGTGTGGCCCCCTTCTCTGCTTGTGCAAAATAAAAAAAACTCCCCTCATCCTTTTGATGGCGCCGCTGTGAACACTCGCTGCTGACTGGGAGCTCAGGACAGGACCTGCGCTCCAGCGTGAGGACATTTCACAGCTTTTTCTGGAAGCAGCAGGACCTGTGAGATGTCCTCACACTGGAGCGCAGGTCCTGTCCTGAGCTCACAGTCAGCAGCGAGTGTTTACAGCAGCGCCATCAAGTGGAGGAGGTGAGTTCTTTTTCTTCTTAACACAAGGGGGGGGGAGGGGGGCAGCAGTTAAAGGCTGTACTAATGAGCGTCCCACAAAATAAGCGCTCATTAGTAATAGTCCATATAGAAAAATACCGGCAATTATTATTGCCGGTAGAAAAAAGATTACCGGCAGGGGCACTAAAATACCAGCGTGGTATAAGAGGAGAGGACAACTCCCAGCATGTCTAGGCCATTAGTATTCAATATCAGAGCACGTTAAAGGAGGCGGTATAAGACGAGAGTATTATAACTCCCAGCAGGTCTAGGCCATTATTATCAGAGCACATTACAGGAGATATAAGAGTAGAGGACTATAACTCCCAGCATATCTAGGCCATTATTATGTAATAGAGCACATTACAGGAGGTGGTATAAGAGGATGGGACTACAACTCCCAGCATGTCCAGGCCATTTTTATGTAATATCAGAGGGGACAACTGCAACCCCCAGCATTTCCCTGGCTCTTACATTGAATCCATGTGTCTTCCCTTTTCCTCACATACTGCCATCACTAGTCTTCAGCAAGAGTTCTCTGCACTGCTGAGCTCCGCCCCCTGCACAGATCACATGACAGTGACGTCATCACAGGTCTTCAGCAGGACTCCTCTGCACTGCTGAGCTCCGCCCCCTGAACAGATCACATGACAGTGACGTCATCACAGGTCTTCAGCAGGACTCCTCTGCACTGCTGAGCTCCGCCCCCTGCACAGATCACATGACAGTGACGTCATCACAGGTCCTTCAGCTCTGAAGATGCTGCTGGTGTGGGGACTTGTATACAGGCTGCAGAGCACAGCGCTGAGGTATAGATTAATGTTACATATGACAGGCCTTCAGTAATGTCCTGCACAGGGGAGGTTACATAATATACCCCCAATTATAATTGCCGGTAAAAAAAATATCGCCACCGGCTTTCAGAACAAAATACCGGATAAGCCAGTACAATACCAGCCGGCAACCCAGAGTCGCTGTGCTTGGTGAGCCGAGAGAAGGCCGCCGCGCTGCTGCCAGTGGTGGTACCTTCTCAAACAACTGATCGGCGGGGTTCCCCCACAGGAGAGGTCATCAGTTAAAATATCTCAGAAAAGCCCTTTAAAGAGGTCCTCTGCCTTAGTTAAAAGAAAAGACTGTTAGTAAATCCTGCTTAACCCCTTCTTGACACATGACGTACTATGACATCATGAAAGTCAGTGTGTTCCCGCATCTTGACGTAATAGTTTGTCATGGTTAACTCCGGTCACAGCGCCGCATTGCGCGGTGACCGGAATAAGATGGCTGCACTAATCGGCAGGCAGCCATCTTAGCTGAAGGCGAGGAGGAGTTTTTCCACCCCCCTGCAGCCCCGATCGCTGCGATTGGCTGGTTAGTGAAGACCAGACCATCGCAGCACCGGCAATGGTATGGAGCTGCAGGGGGGGCTTGGCTAGAGGTGGCAGAGGCTGTTTACATCAGCTGATGTCACCTCCTAGATCAGGGAGGGGACACCACACACAGGTGTCCCTTCCCAGCACTGCGATTGGCTGGAACAACGCTCCAGCCAATGGTAGCGCTATTATACAGTTATCCAATCTGTGGAGCTGCAGGTGGGCTTGGTTGGAGGTGATCGGGGTTGATAACATCAGCCCATGTCACCTCCGAGCTCAGGGAGGGGACATCAGTGTCTGATGTCCCCTCCCAGCGCTGCGATTGGCTGGAACAACGCTCCAGCCAATGGCAGCGCCATACAGTTGAAAAGAACAGTTGGTGCCTCTCTGCCGGCAGCCATTCTAGCTTGGCGACTGCTTGCAGAGAGGACCTGTGCCCCTCTGTGCTGCTGGTTGTCGGCTGGGACTTGTGGTACTACCACATAAATCACTGCTCTCAGAAGAAGAACAGCAGCTGGAACAGACTCCAGTCTGTCCTTTTTTTTTTGCTTTTTTTTACTTTTTCTATTTTTGTCTTTTTCAGCTCTGCACCACTTTTTCTGTGTGTGAGCTCTTACTGGCAAGTGCTGATCAGCACTTGTGTTTTTTAGTTAGTTTTTTAGTTAGTGGCAGCTATATATATACACATCCATACATCTATATATACAGTCGTGGCCAAAAGTTTTAAGAATTACATAAATATTGGAAATTGGAAAAGTTGCTGCTTAGGTTTTTATAATAGCAATTTGCATATACTCCAGAATGTTATGAAGAGTGATGAGATGAATTGCATAGTCCTTCTTTGCCATGAAAATTAACTTAATCCCAAAAAAAACTTTCCACTGCACTTCATTGCTGTCATTAAAGGACCTGCTGAGATCATTTCAGTAATCGTCTTGTTAATTCAGGTGAGAATGTTGACGAGCACAAGGCTGGAGATCATTATGTCAGGCTGATTGGGTTAAAATGGCAGACTTGACATGTTAAAAGGAGGGTGATGCTTGAAATCATTGTTCTTCCATTGTTAACCATGGTGACCTGCAAAGAAACGCGTGCAGCCATCATTGCGTTGCATAAAAATGGCTTCACAGGCAAGGATATTGTGGCTACTAAGATTGCACCTCAATCAACAATTTATAGGATCATCAAGAACTTCAAGGAAAGAGGTTCAATTCTTGTTAAGAAGGCTTCAGGGCGTCCAAGAAAGTCCAGCAAGCGCCAGGATCGTCTCCTAAAGAGGATTCAGCTGCGGGATCGGAGTGCCACCAGTGCAGAGCTTGCTCAGGAATGGCAGCAGGCAGGTGTGAGCGCATCTGCACGCACAGTGAGGCGAAGACTTTTGGAAGATGGCCTGGTGTCAAGAAGGGCAGCAAAGAAGCCACTTCTCTCCAAAAAAAAACATCAGGGACAAATTGATCTTCTGCAGAAAGTTTGGTGAATGGACTGCTGAGGACTGGGGCAAAGTCATATTCTCCGATGAAGCCTCTTTCCGATTGTTTGGGGCATCTGGAAAAAGGCTTGTCCGGAGAAGAAAAGGTGAGCGCTACCATCAGTCCTGTGTCATGCCAACAGTAAAGCATCCTGAGACCATTCATGTGTGGTGTTGCTTCTGATCCAAGGGAGTGGGCTCACTCACAATTTTGCCCAAAAACACAGCCATGAATAAAGAATGGCACCAAAACACCCTCCAACAGCAACTTCTTCCAACAATCCAACAACAGTTTGGTGAAGAACAATGCATTTTCCAGCACGATGGAGCACCGTGCCATAAGGCAAAAGTGATAACTAAGTGGCTCGGGGACCAAAACGTTGACATTTTGGGTCCATGGCCTGGAAACTCCCCAGATCTTAATCCCATTGAGAACTTGTTGTCAATCCTCAAGAGGCGGGTGGACAAACAAAAACCCACTAATTCTGACAATCTCCAAGAAGTGATTATGAAAGAATGGGTTGCTATCAGTCAGGAATTGGCCCAGAAGTTGATTGAGAGCATGCCCAGTCGAATTGCAGAGGTCCTGAAAAAGAAGGGCCAACACTGCAAATACTGACTCTTTGCATAAATGTCATGTAATTGTCGATAAAAGCCTTTGAAACGTATGAAGTGCGTGTAATTATATTTCACTACATCACAGAAACAACTGAAACAAAGATCTAAAAGCAGTTTAGCAGCAAACTTTGTGAAAACTAATATTTGTGTCATTCTCAAAACTTTTGGCCACGACTGTATATATGTCAATTTTAGTTAGTGTAGATTTTTGAACCCACGCACGTGCCGTCTGCGTGCGTGGGTCCTGCACCTGCTGAGCATCGGTCAGTACCGTAAATGACTGACAGCGTCTGCTCAGGTTTCTGTGCTGCTTCTTTTTTTTTTAAAGAAATCAGTTAGGCCTCATGCACACGACCGTTGTTGTGTTCCGTGTCCGTTGTTCCGCTTTCCGCGATTTTCTGCGGACCCATTGACTTTCAATGGGTCTGTTGAAAACTCGGCTAATGCACCGTTTGTCATCCGCGTCCGTGATCCATGTTTCTAGTCCGTCAAAAAAATATGACCTGTCCTATTTTTTTCACGGACAACGGTTCGCGGACCCATTAAAGTCAATGGGTCTGTGAAAAAACACGGAGGCCCACAAGATTGTCGTCCGCGTCCGTTTTTTTCCTATCATTTGCATGGCAAACTTGACTTAGACTTTTTTTTGCTTTCCTTCATGTCTGGTGATCCTCCAAAAATAAAGGAAGACACACGGAATCAAAACGGAAACGGATCACGGAACAACGGAACCCCATTTTGCGGAACGAAACACAACAACGGTCGTGAGCATTAGGCCTTAGTGCTATGTTTCATTCCTTTTTTTTTGGGGGGCCTTTTTTTTCTAAATTTTTATCTTATTCTTTCACTTATCTTTTTCTCTTTTCTTTCTTTCTCTTTTTTTTTTTAATCATAAATTTTATTTTAAATTCATTACAATCCCCCTCACGTGTTAAATCACTACATACACCTTCCTGACACTTTTCACTTTACACACACCAATAAAAATATAAATGTCCCGTCCATCCCAGAGAATGTACTCCGCTGATGAGGCATACGCCATGCTTGCCTCTGAAACGGAGTCTGCAAGTGAGGCAGAAGAAAATGTCACCTTCCTCTACTCCTCTACTCCTTCATCATCATTGTCATCCGGTGATAAGGGACCCTCAAGGAGACGCCCCAGGAGAGATGAAGTAGCCCCCCCCCAGTGATCCCCTATGAACCACACCGCCTGAGGATTATGAGCCCCAAATTCCTGAGTTTGTGGGAAACTCTGGAATCCAGATTGACTGCACGGGCTTCACAGAAATAGATTTTTTCAAAATCTTTTTCTCTGACGATTTTATAAATTTGATGGTGACCCAAACAAATACGCCCAGCAGTTTATTGCTCAAAACCCGTCATCCTTATATGCTAGACCCCTAGGTTGGACCCCTGTAAATGCAGCTGACATTATGACGTTTTGGGGTCTCTTGCTGCATATGGGCCTAGTAAAAAAAAACGAAATGAGACAATATTGGAGTTCGGATGTCTTATACAACACTCCAATTTACAATATGGCCATGTCCCGCTCAAGGTTTGAATCCATTTTAAAATTCCTACATTATAATGATAATGCAAACTGCCCCCCCAAAATGACCCACAATTTGACCGTCTATTCAAAATACGACCCCTCCTGGAGCACCTCAACTCAAAATTTACAGAGGTATTCACCCCAGAAAAAGAAATTAGCATAGACGAGTCACTTGTACATTTTAAAGGAAGGGTTAAATTCCGCCAGTACCTGCCCAGCAAGCGGGCACGGAACAGAATAAAAATGTACAAGCTGTGCGAGAGTACCTTTCGGGTACACCTACAGCTTCTAGATTTATGAAGGGAAAGATTCCCGGATACAACCCACTGAATGGCCCCTGTCCTAGGAGTTACTGGGAAGATCGTGTGGGAATTACTGCACCCACTGCTGGATAAGGGTTACTCTATGTGGATAACTTTTATACCAGCATACCCCTATTCATGTCCCTAAAAGCCAGAGGTACTGTGGCACAGTTCGCAAAAATCAGAGAGGCCTCCCTAGATCCCTGGTAGGGCAACTACTCCGAAAAGGCGACAGTAAGGCTCTCCGCCATGAGAACATGCTGGCTGTTAAGTACAAGGACAAGAGGGATATCCTTGTACCAACCACCATTCACACTCGCACCAGTTCTCCTGCCCGAGTGCGAGGTACCACTACCCCTGTCAACAAGCCAGACTGCATCCTTGATTACAACAGGCACATAGGGGGGGTTGATCATCTGATCAAGTTCTGAAGCCCTACAGTGCGTACATTTTACATCGAACTGCAGGCCACACAGAAACTTTCCTTCAGTTCCAAGAGGTGGTCATCAAGGCCCTAATTTTCCAAAGTCAGGAAAGGGAGGGCCCGAGTACTTCAGGAGGTCATGGTGCCCGTGTTGTACCAGGACAACATTTCCCTGGTGAAGTCCCACAAACAGCGAAGAGGGGAAAGACCCCAAAAAGATGCGGGGTTTGTTACAAAAGAGGAATACGAAAGGACACCATTTATCAGTGCGACACCTGCCCTGATAAACCTGGCCTCTGCATAAAGGATTGTTTCCGAACCTACCACTCATCCATGGATTATTAATTTCATCCTTTATGCTCCCTGTAATATTTCAATATCTCTGATTTAGTCCACCTCGCTTGCATACCCACTTTCCAACAAACACTACATATTCTTTTCTGTGAGACAACTGTTAGGTCAAAAGTGCCCTTTCCACCACTTAAAATGTTCGTACAGGGGTACAATTTCCAAAATGGGGTCACTTCTTGGGGTTTTTCATTCCTGGGGACCTCAGGAAATGTATTTAATGCGACATGGCAGCTAAAATCCATGTCGGTTTATTCAGGCCTGCAAAAAACAGTTTTTGCACTTTGCCTCTAGAGCCCTGCTGTGCGCCCTTACAGCAGGCTACAAGCACATATGGGGTGTTTGCAAAAAGGGGAGAAAATGGGGAACATATACTGGGGTGCATTTTCTCCTTTAACCCCTTGTGAAAGTGAAAAATTGGGGTCTGCTAGTAATTTTTCATTTTTACAAATGTGTGCTTTGAAATCCTTTCTCTAGTATTTCTGCCTTCTGTGAAACACCTGTTTGCTTAAAAGAACCCTTTCTACCACTTAAAATGTTCGTACGGGGGTGCTTTTTCCGAAATGGGTCACTTCTTGGGGTTTTTCATTCCTGGGGACCTCAGGAAATTTATTTAATGCATAATGGCAGCTAAAATCCATGTCTGTTTATTCAGGCCAGTGGGTGTGGGTGTAAAGCAACTTTTTTGGGGAAAAAAAAAAAATTTTCATTTTCACAGCCAAGCGTTTCCTAATTCTGTGAAGCGCCCGATGGGTCAAAGTGTTCACTACACACCTTGAAATATTCCTTGAGGGGTGTAGTTTCCAGAATGGGGTCACTTTTTGTGGGTTTCCACTGTAGGGCCACCTCAGGGTGTCTTCACATGCGACATAGCTCCCAATTACCATTCCAGCTAAATCCTCTCTCCTAACGCTATATGGTGCTCCTTCCACTCTGAAGCCTGCTGTGCTCCCATACATCAGTTTTTAAGCACATATGGGGTGTTGGCGTATTCGAGGGGAAATGGGGAACAAAATGTGAGGTGCATTGTGTCCTGTTACCCCTTGTGAAAGTGAAAAATGTGGGTGTAAAGCAACTTTTATGGGAAAAAAAGTAAATTTTTCATTTTCACAGCCAAGCATTTCCTAATTCTGTGAAGCGCCCGATGGGTCAAAATGCTCACTACACACCTTGAAATATTCCTTGAGGGGTGTAGTTTCTAGAATGGGGTCACTTTTTGTGGGTTTCCACTGTAGGGCCACCTCAGGGTGTCTTCACATGCGACATAGCTCCCAATTACCATTCCAGCTAAATCCTCTCTCCTAACGCTATATGGTGCTCCTTCCACTCTGAAGCCTGCTGTGCTCCCATACATCAGTTTTTAAGCACATATGGGGTGTTGGCGTATTCGAGGGGAAATGGGGAACAAAATGTGAGGTGCATTGTGTCCTGTTACCCCTTGTGAAAGTGAAAAATGTGGGTGTAAAGCAACTTTTATGGGAAAAAAAGTAAATTTTTCATTTTCACAGCCAAGCATTTCCTAATTCTGTGAAGCGCCCGATGGGTCAAAATGCTCACTACACACCTTGAAATATTCCTTGAGGGGTGTAGTTTCCAGAATGGGGTCGCTTTTTGGGGGTTTCCACTCTAGGGCCACCTCAGGGTGTCTTCACATGCGACATAGTTCCCAATAGCCAATCCTGCAAAATCTGTAATCCAAAAGCCCTATGGCGCTACTTCCCTTTTGGACCATGCCATGCGCCCATACATCATTTTTTGAGCACTTATGGAGTGTTGGCGTATTCGGGGGGGAAATGGGGAACAAAATGTGGGGTGCATTGTGTCCTGTTACCCCTTGTGAAAGTGAAAAATGTGGGTGTAAAGCAAAAACAATTAAATTTTTCATTTTCACAGCCAAGCGTTTCCTAATTCTATGAAACGCCCGATGGGTCAAAGTGCTCACTACACACCTTGAAATATTCCTTGAGGGGTGTAGTTTCCAAAATGGGCTCACTTTTTGGGGGTTTCCACTGTAGGGCCACCTCAGGGTGTCTTTATATGCGACATAGCTCCCAATTACCATTCCAGCTAAATCCACTCTCCAAAAGCCATATGGTGCTCCTTCCACTCTGAAGCCTGCTGTGCGCCCATACTTTGGTTTTTGAGCACACATGGGGTGTTTCTGTAAACTCCAGATTCAGGGTAATACATTTAAAGTTTTGTTTGGCTGTTAACCCTTAATGTGTTGAAGAAAAAATAGATAAAAATTTAAAATCTGCTAAATAAAAAGTGAAATTTCATTCCCATTTTCCTTCAATTCTCACGGGGCACCTAAAGTGTTAACAAAGTTTGTAAAACCAGTTTTGAATACCTTGAGGGGTGTAGTTTCTAAAATGGGGTGATTTATGGGTGGTTTCTAATATGTAAGCCCCAGAAAGTGACTTCATAACTGAACTGGTCCTGAAAAATTAGGGTTTTGGAAATAATGTTAAAAATTTTAAGATTTGCTTCTAAACTTCTAAGGCTTCTAATGTCCCCAAAAAATAAAATGTCATTTTCAAAATGATCCAAACATGAAGTAGACATATGGGGAATGTAAAGTAATTACTATTTTTGGAGTTATTGCTATCTATTATAAAAGTAGAGAAATTGAAATTTGGAAATTTGCTAATTTTTCCAACTATTTTGTAAATTTGGTATTTTTTTATAAATAAAGATGATTTTTTTAAACTTATTTTTACCACTGTCATGAAGTACGATATGTGACGAAAGAAAACAATCTCAGAATGGCCTGTATAAGTAAAAGCGTTTTAAAGTTATTACCACATAAAGTGACACATGTCAGATTTGCAAAAAATGGCCTAGGAAGGTGAAAACTGGCCCGGGGTAGAAGGGGTTAAAGGATAACTCATATTTTTTTTTATTTGCTAGTTTATTAGAGCTAGGCATGTATACCTGAGTTAGTCTGTCAGTGATTGCCAAAAGATCTGTGATTACCTTATAATTCATCTGTCCATTTTCACTGCTCCCTTAAAAGACCGTTGCTAGGGCTCATCTGTCTCCGGCTAGGAAGACAGAGGGGCGGTCCTTCACACTGCATGCCTGCATTAGACTTCAGAGTGAGGAGGCGTGTCTCTCAGTAATCCAATCTGATTGGCTGGCAGGAAGCTGCTGGCTACAGCAAGTTTGTATGTGACCTGAGGGAATGCAGTTTTGGCCTCAGAGAACTGGCAGAGGAGCCATCTGGAGAAGATCCTCATAATGTAGGATTCAAAACAGCCGTAACTAAGGGGAAAACTCAAGGAAAACAGTGATAAGTGAAGAAACTAAAGCTTGCTTTATGCATAATGCTGCTGCAGCAGTAACATGCTAAAATTGATTTTTTTGATGAAAATATGACAGTTATCCTTTAAAGAAGTTTTCTTGGCCAAACTGCACAGAGGCTGGAAAATAATAGAAAAACGTATCCACTGCAAAGAGGACGCATATTGTTTTTGGTACAGCAATGATGTCCCTTATACTGCTTCAGCCAATCCCTGGCCTCAGCAGCCTCGTGCCATACAAGGGGTTGTCTCTGGCCTCAGCTGTGTATGGCATAAGGCTGCTGAGGCCAGTGAAAAAAGTTTAACTTTGACAACTCCTCTAAATGACTTATGTACATGAGAATTTCTTTCTTAGGCTACTTTCACACTAGCGTTTTTTGCGGATCCGTCATGGATCTGCAAAAACGCTTCCGTTACAATCATACAACCGTATGCATCCGTCATGAACGGATCCGGTTGTATTATGTCTTCTATAGCCATGAGATATCCATCATGAACACCATTGAAAGTCAATGGGGGACGGATCCGTTTTCTATTGTGTCAGAGAAAACGGATCCTTCCCCATTGACTTACATTGTGTGTCGGGACGGATCCGTCTTGCTCCGCACTACATCGCGGACAGAAAAACGCTGCTTGCTGTGTTATTCTGTCCGCGATGGGGATGCAACCAAACGGAATGCATTTTGCCGCATTCCGTTTCGTTCAGTTTTGTCCCCATTGAGAAAAAATGGGGACAAAACGGAAGCGTTTTCTTCCGCTATTGAGATCCTATGACGGATCTCAATAGCGTAATTGAAAACGCTAGTGTGAAAGTAGCCTAACAAAGCTAGAACCAGCCCTGTACCTCACATGGATCCAGAGATCTCCTCATTCATTGCTCTGCTGACAGCTCAAGGGGAGTGTCTTTTCTGCTGCAGCTCAGGGGGCGTGTCTTTTCTGCTGACAGCTCAAGGGGAGTGTCTTTTCTGCTGACAGCTCAAGGGGCGTGTCCATGCTCTCCCTATCACAGCTCAGGAGGCGTGTCCATGCTCTCCCTATCACAGCTCAGGAGGCAGTTGAAGGATGAAACTGAGCATGTGCGGCCATCAAAGTGAGCAGGACAAAGAAATAAGAAAAAAACAAACAGCAGGTGGTGCCATTCAGATACATTTTATTGAATAACTCAGCGAATATGCAAAATTTTTAATTACATGCAATTACAAAAGTATTCAGCTCCAGG
Source organism: Bufo bufo (assembly GCF_905171765.1). Lineage (NCBI taxonomy): Eukaryota > Metazoa > Chordata > Amphibia > Anura > Bufonidae > Bufo > Bufo bufo. The sequence goes on from NC_053399.1 coordinate 31,270,842, forward strand.
TGCTGGTTTGAAAACTTCAGAATATTTTTAGTGGGGCTGTTCAAAATTCACTTTTCACTCAAAAAAAATAATAATAATCTGTCTGCGCTGATTTTAGGATCTCCACAGTACATGCTCTCCACTGCTGATATTCTCACACTGTTCTGCAGATTTTAGACATTTTAATTGGATGGGAAATTTTTGTAAACACAGATGCTTTGGGATTTATAATGTGGTTATTAGAGACATCCACATCATTCGTGCTGAGCACAGCCTGGCTGCATGTGTTTCATTTTTCCATAGCGGCCAAATGTTTTATGTGTACATGTGGATTTTTTAACCCTTTAAGTCATAACAGTCTTAACATTAACCCCTTCCAGCAAAAGCCAGTTTTGGACCAAATGCCAAAGCCCCATTTTTCTAATTTAACGTGTCGCTTTATCTGGTAATAATTCTGATCCAATTGATTCTAAGATTGTTTCTCGTGACACGTCGTACTTCATGTTGGTGGTGAATTTGAGTTGATATGTTTTACCTTTTAAAAAAAAAAAAAAAAACATTTACCAAAAATTGGAAAAAAATTGAAATTTTAAAAATTTCAACTTCTCTGATTTTAAGACAAATAGTGATTCCTCGCAAATGAGTTATTCATTAACATTCCCCATTTGTATACTTTATGCTGGCATCATTTTGGCAATAATATTTTATTTTTTTAGGATGTTAGAAGGCTTTGAATTTTGGAAGCAATTTTTTATATTTTCAAGAAAATTGTCAAAGCTTTTGAGGACCAATTTAATTCTGAAGTGACTTTAAGGGGCTTATATAGTAGAAACCACCTAAAAATGACCGCCGTTTAGAAACGACACCCCTCAATTTATTTAAAACGTTTGGTGCAAACTTTGGAATTAAAGCAAAATGGAGGTGAAATTAAAAAATATCATAGTTTTTTTTGTGCAGGTTTTCCATTTTAATCCATTTTTTCTGTAACACAGCAAGGGTTAACAGCAAATCAAACCTCAATATTTATTACCCAGACTCTGCAGTTTACAGAAGCACCCCACACGTAGTCGTAAGCTGCTGTATGGACATCTTGGGTGGCCCTGACAATCTTGGGCCTGCTCCCATTCCCGGCGCAAGTGTAGAGGCTCTGTTTGTGCTACTGGGGCAGCAACTGTTCGTGCGCCGCTACCCGGCGGTAGCCCTATCAATCAAGTGGCGGGGGGAGCACCCTCAGCTTCAGGGACACCCCATCACAGGTTCAGAACCAAGCTTGACGAGACGCGCCGATCGATTTGCTCATCTCTACAAATGAGTGAGGAAGTGTGACCGAGAGATCCCTCTGGTAACATGGGTTATTTGTTTGTGATGTACCTTTACTTCCAAATATTAGAATATTTATCAGCAAGGTTATTATTTTTCAGGATTTAAGGACACATGCATGCCCTTTCATGGGGTAAACACAAGCGGATATGTTTTAGTGCTGATGAAATCCCTTGTTTCCTTTATGAGCCACTGGTTAAACATATTATGTCATGGTCCGTCTGCCCTGTTTAGATTTGCCCAAAAGGACATGCAAGCTGTGTTTGGATTGAAGGTACACCGTATTCGAGCTGCATAGATGCTTTTCATAGCATCCCATTTAGACCTCTGCTCTGGATTTTTTTAAAATCTTTTGTAGGAGTCACAATGCTTAGAACAAAATGCCAGGATGTTTACACAGGAGATAAAACGACTAAGCATGGGCGAGCGCTGACCTTTTTTATGTATCCACAGACAGGTGTCATTGTCAGGCAGAAATGGACATCGAGCGCCATGCTCCTAAACTTTACACAGGGGAAGATGCCGTATGTGTCTCAAAGTGGCCAGCCATTGAATGGTAAAGATTAGGATGCACTAGGGGTGGGCGATATGGCCTAAAATCTATATTGCGATATAATTTTAAGCATGTGCGATATGCAATATATATTGCGATATATTGTTTTCTATATTTGGGGGGGGTGTTTAAACTTTTTTTTTTTTTACTTTTTATTTAATAACTATTAGCCTCCTTAAGGGCTAGAACCCTTGTCATATTCACCCTAATAGAGCTCTATTAGGGTGAATAGGACTTTACACTCTCCCTGCTGCTCTGTGCTTTGTGCACACAACAGCAGGGAGCTGACCATGGCAGCCAGCCTCTCATGTGCCCCCCAGCCTCTGATGTGCCCCCCCAGCCTCTGATGTGCCCCCCAGCCTCTGATGTGCCCCCCAACCTCTGATGTGCCCCCCAGCCTCTGATGTGCCCCCCCAGCCTCTGATCTGCTCCCCCAGCCTCTGATCCCCCCCCAGCCTCTGATCTGCCCCCCAAGCCTCTGATGTGCTCCCCCAGCCTCTGATGTGCCCCCCCAGCCTCTGATGTGCCCCCCAGCCTCTGATGTGCCCCCCAGCCTCTGATGTGCCCCCCCAGCCTCTGATGTGCCCCCCCAGCCTCTGATGTGCCCCCCCCAGCCTCTGATGTGCCCCCCCAGCCTCTGATGTACCCCCCCAGCCTCTGATCTGCCCCCCAAGCCTCTGATCTGCTTCCCCAGCCTCTGATCTGCTCCCCGAGCCTCTGATGTGCCCCCCAGCCTCTGATGTGCCCCCCCAGCCTCTGATCTGCCCCCCAAGCCTCTGATCTGCTTCCCCAGCCTCTGATCTGCCCCCCCCAGCCTCTGATCCGCCCCCTCTGGTAACTCAAACCCACCCCCCTCCCTCCCTCCCTCCCCAGTATTAATCGTGGGGGCAGTGGCCACAGGGTCCCCCTCCTCCCCCCATCATTGGTGGCAGTGGCCACAGGGTTGCCCTTCCCCCCCATCATTGGTGGCAGTGGGCAGTTCCAATCGGAGTCCCAGCAGTGTAATTCTGGGGCTCCGATCGGTTACCATGGCAGCCAGGAGTCACGCTACTGAAGTCCTGGCTGCGATGGTATGTTAACGAGCAGCATTATACTCACGTGCACCGTGGCCGCTCCTTCTTCTCATAGGTCTGTGTGGCGCATTGCTAATTCTATAAGCATTAGCAATCCGCCGCACAGACAGAAGAAGGAGCGCCCGGTGGCCACGGCGCACGTGAGTATATTGCTGCTCACTAACATACCATCACAGCCAGGACTTCAGTAGCGTGACTCCTGGCTGCCATGGTAACCGATAAGAGCCCCAGCATTACACTGCTGGGACTCCGATCGGAACTGCCCACTGCCACCAATGATGGGGGGGGGGGACCCTGTGAGATATGGCCGGCACATTCATTGGTGGCGCAGTGGCCACAGTCCCTCCCCTCCTCCTCCTACTCTGTCCTTTATAGGTGTTCAGCGGCAGCCGCGCACAGTGGGGAGGGAGGAACTCCCTCCTTCTCCCTCCACTGTGCTGGCCGGCTCAGGAGAAAATGATGCGCGCAGAGAGCGCGATCATATCGCGGTCCGGCGATATGGCGAAAATCCATATCGTGGCCCAAATTTTTATCGCATATCGCCTATATCGCCTATACCGCCCACCCCTAGGATGCACGTGCTGTTCCTTCAAGAGCCAGAGGCTTTATGATCCTGAATACAGCTGATAAGATCTTCAGCTGACTCTCTGTAGGGCGTACACCCTCAGGCCGTTGCACCCTGTGGATCGGTGCAGTGAAAAGCTGGGGCAAGGAATCAGGCCAGAGGTAAAAGAAATAAAGTTTCTCTTTACTAAGTGTAAGATGAGAGCAACATTACATCTAGCAGTAGTTGGACATAGTGCAGTTTCCCTCCCAGATGATGAGATATGGTGGCTGGCAATGGCACTACCCGTATACTAGCCTGCAAAAGTCTCTCTCCTGAGTCTCTTGGCACTTGTGGCTATAGATGTCCGCTGGTGAAATGCAGGCTTGTGAGTATGCCTGTCCTGAACTGTGGTGATGGGTGTCTTAACACTTTTCCACTCACCTGCAGCAGAGCCTATATAGTTGTAGTGCTGATTACTCTGCTGACTAAAAACTGTAGCTTGCATAACTTCTGTGGCCAGGGACCCTGCAGTCTTCCTGGAGTAGTGGCCTTCAAAGATGAGCTGTATCTCTAGTCCCAAAGGCCTTTGGAGCAGGAGCAGATAGATGTGCTCCCTCACTCCAGGCTTGCCAAGCTCCTTACAGGAAGTCGGACAAGCCCACTCCTATCAAGAGGGGGGAAATGGAGCGGTTAGCTCCATTCCAAGTGCCACTCATGCCATCTGCTGGTGTAACAGCCAGGGACCCTGCATGTCAAAAACATTACAACTTTACATTACAAACCCAGACTTGCAGATACCCCCAAGTCTGTAGTACTGCATTTCTTCTTTGCCATAAGAATAGTGCTGGTGGAGGTAGAGATACGGTACTGTTGTAATTTACTGTGAAGGCAGAAAACTGTATTCTAGTAGTGATTTACTTGTCACTTACTATGATAGTGACTTATTTGCTAATTTTGTAAACCCAAATATTTCAATCACTGTCAATTTCAGTAAAATAAAAATCCTATGATCTTTTCAAAGGTAATTTAAATTTGTAACCTTATTTATTCCTTATGCCTCATTCACACGTCCGTGTCCGAGATGAAATCCGTGAAAAGTAATTTTCATAGCATCTCCTAATAGTCCGTGAAACACCGATGGCATCTGTGCTGTGTCCGTGTTTTTCATGAACCCATAGATTATGATGGGCATGATGGATCCATAAACACTGACAAAATAGAGCATGCTTCCGTGCTGAAATCACAGATCATGCTAACATATGGATGTGAGTGTGCTGTCCATGGAGAACACATACAGCACACGTACGTGGAACACTGACATGTGAATGAAGCATCAGTTTGGAGTCCACTCAGCCGCCTGTGCTCGTTCCTCCCACAATCCCGATCCTCCACGTCTACCAGGGTGCCGACCATAAGCTACTACTACAGTGAAAAACGGCCGTCACACGGTCTGTGATGCTATTCACATGGACGTTTTTTAATTGCCCGTGATTAGGGCTGCAGTAAACAATTATTTTAGTAATCGAGTATTCTATTGATACTTTTTTACAATTAATCGAGTGATCTAATAAGAAAAAAATGAATTAATAGACTGTTTTCCTTTATAAAAACTCATAAGACCCCCTGCCATTAGTCTCCAACACCCTTCGTTCCCCCCTGTGTGATCAGCCCAAGTGCATCAGTTCCCCCCAGTGCCATCAGCTCCACTATCCCCCAGTGCCATCAGCTCACACCCGTGCCATCAGGTTTGTTCCCCCAATGCCATCAGCTCTCCCCCACCCCGGTGCCATTAGCTCTTCCCCACCCCAGTGCCATCAGCTCCACTCCCCCAGTGCCATCAGCTCTCCCCAACCAGTGCCACCAGCTCTCCCCAACCAGTGCCACCAGCTCTCCCCCACCCCGGTGCCATTAGCTCTTCCCCACCCCAGTGCCATCAGCTCTCCCCAACCAGTGCCATCAACTCTCCCCCACCCCAGTGCCATCAGCTCTCCCCCACCCCAGTGCCATCAGCTCCACTGCCCAGTGCCATCAGCTCTCCCCCACCCCAGTGCCATCAGCTCCACTCCCCAGTGCCATCAGCTCTCCCCCACCCTAGTGCCATCAGCTCCACTCCCCAGTGCCATCAGCTCTCCCCCACCCTAGTGCCATCAGCTCCACTCCCCCAGTGCCATCAGCTCTCCCCAACCAGTGCCATTAGCTCTCCCCCACCCCAGTGCCGTCAGCTCTCCCCCACCCCATAACCATCAGCTCTACTCCCCCAGTGCCATCATCTCTCTCCCCTTGTGCCATCATCTCTCTCCCCTTGTGCCATCATCTCTCTCCCCTTGTGCCATCATCTCTCTCCCTCTTGTGCCATCAGCTTTCCCCCCTTGTGCCATCAGCTCTCCCCCAATTGTGCCATCATCTGTCTCCCCTTGTGCCATCAGCGCCCCCCCCCCCTTGTGCCATCAGCTTTACTCCCCCTTGTGCCATCAGCTTTACTCCCCCAGTGCCATCATCTCTCCCCCTTGTGCCATCAGCTCTCCCCCATTGGTCACATGACACAAAAGAATCTTCGATGCCAAAAATTTGCATTGAGGATTTTTTTGTGTCGAATTACTTGATTTAATCGAATAATCGTTTCAGCCCTACCCGTGATTAACGGCGGTAAAAAATAGGACATGTCCTATCTTGGCCATTTTCATGGACCATCAGCCCCTATACAATTGAAGGGAGTAGTTTTTAATGACTTATAGAAAGCATCTGTTAAAAAAAAAGTCTGTAAAAAATTATCCGTTTTGCTGTTTTTAACGGTCATGTGAATATATCCTAAGGCTTTAGATACACAGACAATTTTTATTTTAGAACTGAAGATAAATAGAAGGTTCCATTTTGTATGTATCCCGGTCCCGTGACGGCATTCAGGATGTGAAATAGTAATAAGGCTAGTTTCACATCAGCCGGATACATTTACCATGTATGTGAAAGTAGCATAAGTATCTATACGGTTTTTTAGTATTCTGTATCCAGTCTTGCACCTTTAATGATTTGAATATACACAAATACTAAAATATCTGTCAGCGCATTTGCAAACGAGACAGGGAAGACTGTGATGCAAATGAGCAGAACATTGTGAGCTAATATTATTATTATACATAAGGTATACATTTCTCATCAGGCTTTTGCAGACCTTTAAAGGAAATGTATTATGTAATAAAAGGGTTGTCCGACCTCAAGATTTGCGTTCCTATCTGCAGAACGGGACCCCCTGAAGTGAAGGAGAGCACACTGAACATGCGCAGTGTCCTCTCCATTCACTGCTATAGCCAAACGAAGAAGTGAATAGAGAGCAAGCTGCGCAAACGCGGCTACCTCTCCATTAACCACTATGAAGCTGCTGGAAACAGCCAGCACTTTCGGAACTCTCCGGGATTAATAGAAGGTGGCTGCTGACCCTTTACTTTGGGGTCCCCGTTCTGGAGATAGGATCGGTTCCCACCTATTTGACATTTGTGGCCTATCCTACTGCAGAACCACACAACAAGGTACGTGCATATTGTTCTTCGTGTTATTTAATTTGTTCATGCTTTTTATGAATTCCTAAAAGCTATCTGTAGGGGGCACTGTTTAGTTAATTATTCCCTGACTCAGAAGAGGGAACTAGCTTTCCCCTTTCAGTGAGGAGCTTTCTAGTCAGGGTTTCATCAACTTTAGTTTAGGGTTGTGGCCAAAATGTATAGGCTTCTTAGAGAATGTAGCCCCGTCCCCAAACCGTTCTAAGAGCCCATACATTCTAGGCTTTACCTTTAGCTTAGTCTGGATTTACTTGTGAGAAGCAGAAGCTTTTAGAGACTGCGTTGAACACCTGTTTACTGAAGCTGTCTTACATTTAGAAGCGGCGGTGGATCTGACGAAGTTATGTAGAGGCCGGCGCCAATACATACCTGCAGCGGATCCACCGCCATGCAGGGCTTTATTAAGACCAGCGTCTAAAACGCTGGTCTTAATAAATGTGCTCCGTATGTTTTTTGTATGTACTTAAAGTGATTGTGCCATCTCATGCATCGGTGGCACATCCCTACTATATGCCCCCAATGTCTGATGGCTGCAGGTCCCACCTCTCCATTTTGTTTATTTACATCCCCCTGGCACGCCCCCTTCAGTTGGTGCTCCAAAACGCGTTATCTATCATCCTAATAAATTCTGTGGTTCCAATATATGGACCATACTTACCCCATTTAGACAAGCAGCGCGCTGAACTTTTTTCTTCTTTTTCCACAGTCTCTTTATCGTCGGCCCGGCCGGGAACTTACCAGGACGGGCAGCAAGCCCGTAACTACAGTATTGTATCCTACCGAGACTAGGGTTGTGATCCCTGCACAAACACTGGAGATAAGCCTTCACGCTGCCCCCTATACTCCTCCTACTAGCGGTCCTTCCCATCAGCCCATCTATCCTCCTCTCTTACATTATAGGGATGTAGTTATATATATATATATATTTTGGATAAAAGAAGGATATTTAGTATCATTTGTCCCTCCCTGGAGATTTTTTCTCACAATTTTTTACATTTATAGGAAATTTTCATTTGTGACGTGAGATCAATAAAGACTCAGTATAATTATAATTTTTATTTATTTATTTTAAAGAATAATGCTGATAGATGGTGATCAGCTGAATGGATGGAACAGGTACCTGCAGGATGGTATGAACAGGTACTTTTGCTCAGCTTCCTCAATGATGACACGTGATAAAGCTGAGCTGATGGTAAATCTTTTGAAGAAGGGTGCTGACAGATGGTGGTCAGCTTTTGGAGATGGTACAGATAGGTGGTGGACAGTTTTGTGGAGAATGGTGGCATAGATGATGTCCAGCAGTAGAAGAGCTGATGGAGGATGATCAGCTCTCTGAATACAAAGTGTGCTGAGATGGTGGTCAGCATTCTGTAGATGACAGGTGCTGAGATGGTGGTCAGCATTCTGTAGATGACAGGTGCTGAGATGTTGATCAGCAGTATGTAGGTGCTGAGATGTTGGTCAGCATACTGGAGAAGACAGACGGGTGCTGAGATGTTGGTCAGCATCTTGGAGGAGAAAAAGTGCTGATAGATGACGATCAGCTTCCTGGAGAGGAGGAGGATCTGACAGCTGGTGGTCAGGAATTAGGCATCTGAGGCTTGAGGATAGCCCTGTAAAATAAAAGATGTTAGGTCAATCCAAGTGTATATAAAAGGTATTCCTGTATACAGTATGTTCTAGGATGGGATAGGAAAATATTGTGTGGCTGATTTATAAATTTGGGATTTGGAATAAGATTGCTGTGTAAAATTAGTTCTGTGAACTTGTAAAGAAGTTGACATTGTAGTTAAATCTTGCAGTTCCTTACCTGCTCGGCATTGGAAGAATCACCAGTAGTTGTCCATGCCTTCAGAGTATCTTGGTTTCACTAGAGGTCCATAGATGATCTTTTTTCTACAGCACATAGGCAGGAAGATGGATGACTGTGGATGAGAAGGTAAATCAGGAACTTGAGTTAAAAAAGTGGGCACCAACAGATAGATATAGTGCGTGGACCCAGATGAATGAGGTTGCCTCGTTGCCTTGTGCTAATGTCCTTATACAATTTTAACTAAATCTACACAAAGGGCCTCATATTTAAAGTATAATAAATCTAGCTGTAATGCAGTATAAAATCTATATTTGCACCATATGCAGTCTGCTGAATTGATAGATGAAGCGGGGATCAGAGGAACACACATGCTGCTCACTTCTCCTCATTCTTCTACTAGACTCTGATAAGTTAGATCCTCATCTCCTGTGTCTACAGAATCAATACTTCTATTCTCTTACCATAAGGAAACTTTTCCAAGTCTCAGCTATTCCTTCCTGTCACTGTGTGACTTCATGCTGTAGACCAGACCTCTTACTCTGGAAAGAAATAAAGAATAAAAATGTTTTATGAGAAAATGCATACGCTCTAAAAACTTAAGCTAACTAATGTTTACTTTTATGACAGATCACTTTTTTCCATATACTGTACATGTACACCAGATGTTGGGTCTTTAAGGATAGAAGCTGGGAAGGTGACATAGCATCCATTTGCCTACTTTGTTACACAGCAGACACCCCCCTCAGATGCCACAGCATCTAAGCGGTTATTTTACAGGAATGCTACCCTCCCAGGGCCTGCCATAGCAATGTTCCTATAAAGCCCTGTCTGAGGGAGGGGTGGATAGGTACATGGTGATTCCCCCATAGACTGCAATGATAAAGATCGCATGTTAAAGTCATCTAGGGTGACTAAGAATAAATGACACTACCGGAACTAACAGCATTTGATTCTATATTTATATATATGATTTCTAGTCGTCTAATTATATATATTTATTGGCACCAAAATGGCTGAATTGTATGAAAACTAAAGAAAAATTGCCTAAAATATGTAAGAGTTTTACCATTTATCAAAGTCAACTAAAGTCAGAACAATCAGGAATATTGTTTTAAATTAATACGTTAAGATTTTGGAAATCTAAACAGATGAACATATTCTATATCTGATGCACCTACCTGTTGAGCAGTCCTCTTATATCCTGCTAGATGAGGCTCTTGGCTTAGCTGAATCAGGAAACAGACGGGCAATCGGGCTAAGGGTCCGGGTGCATTGGAGCAGTGTGGTAGTGTGCACTCCAAGATGGACAGACAAATGAGACCTTCTCGAACAGCTCTTGGTTCATGATTGGCTGCTTCTTCTCAGCCTCACTGTGTGGTACCGATATCTGCCTTGTCACATACTCTTCCATGGTGTCTTCACTGATTTTGAGTGGTGACTCAGTTTTTCCTGATTCCAGTTCATCCCAGTTAATTGAAGAGAAAAAGGTATGCTCACGTATGTTGCCTCTCATCCCTAATCTTAGAGACTTGTCCTTGCACAGGAGCCCAGTTAACAAGTCTTTAGCCGCATGGTCAAAGTTTTCAGATGTTTCTTGTTTTTGGACCATGTCAGTGACTTGTGCAACCGTCTCTGCAGGTCTACAGCCGGTTACTAAACCGTTGGTAATTACGCCTAAAGAAAACCAGTCTTCTGCAGCGTAATACGGCTCACCAGTGATCTTCTCTGGTGCAGGGGTCCCGTGAATGTCTCCTTCTCTTGTGACTCTGATAGCAAGACCAAAATCAGTGATCTTAATGTGGCCTTTTGTAGTCAAGAGGATGTTATCGGCTTTCAGGTCTCTGTGAATGATGCCTTTGGAATGGAGGAACTGTATTCCGCATACCATCTCTGCAACTAGAAATCGTACGGTGCAGAGGCTTAGCCATTGTCTCTCTTCAATCAAGTCATAGAGAGTCCCGCCAGTGACCAGCTCCATGACGAAGTAGATGTAGTTCTGAGTATGAAAAGCTCCATAGCCGTGAACCAGAAAGATGCTCTCCTGAGCAATCTGCAGGAATTCGCCTTCTTCTAATCCTGACGACCACCATAGCGCTGATCTCTTTTTTACTGCTTTGATGGCAACACGTTCTTTCCGTATGGAGTCTGTTGCCAGCATCACCTTTCCAAAGCCACCTTCTCCGAGAACATGATGGAATGTAAATTTGTCCACCGTTAAAGGCACTGTGGCCTTTTCCCCTTCTTCAGTGCTCTCTTTGTGAGAGTAGTCGCTGTCTAGCTTAGCCTTCTTCCTTGGCTCCAGTTCATTCATGTTCATTTTGGATCTGCTATCTGTAAAGGGTCTTTTTCTCCCACTTAGGTTCTTCTCTGTTGTTTCTCCCACTTCAAATGCAACATTTGGTTCTTTTGATTTTGTCGTTTTGCACTTTCTACTTTCAGTCTTTTAGTGGGTGCACCGTGGTCTTCTGTTTCCCTTTTGCGAGATCCTATCTTATTTTTGGAGCCCTTGACTGAGCTTTGATGTTTGGTTGTTGTTTTATTGGGGTCATCAATTCCCCAAAGTTGTCTTCCTTTTTTAAGCATGTATGTTTTCTTCTTCTTTATGAATCCTGCAAACCTTCTCCACTGGTTCTGCAGTCCATTAAGAAATGAGATGTTTTTAGGCAGCTGAGTAGCAGGTTGGGCCTTGCTCACCTGCTGGCTGCATCCCTCCTGTGGATCCTCTATGGCAATTCCTCTCCGTTTTGGTGTTATCTTCTCTTTCTCCTCTCCATTATGTCTGTCTTCTCTCGATGGTGTTGGTTTTTTTCTCTTTCTACTGGATCCCATGTTGAGTCTTGGACGTCAACCGGGCGCTTGTAGAAAAGAGTAAATAAAAGAAAGCAAAGAAGTAGCTAGCCAGCCGCAGAAATGTCTTTCCTCACCGAAGTGTTGAGAAAAACTGAGACGTAGGGTCCTCAGTGCTGCTGTGAAGAATGGTGTGATGTCATCATGATTGTGATGTCATCGGTTCTGCCATAGGCAGCGCTTTTCAATCTGGTTTGATCTGGTTTAAGCTGGTTTGATCCAGCCGTTGTGTTATATGCAAATGAATGTATTTTTCTAAAACTACAATCTCATTAATAAAAATGTTAAATTAACATCCCTGTAAAAATGAATAGTCGGCCATGACATGGTGTGAAGATATGTTTTCTAGCTTTGTCCATCTTTTATTGGCTGTTGCTACATATTTTTATATTGTAGCATGAAACGGCTGCAATCTCTCCGTGTAACTGCTAAAGCTTCTAACACTGCATATGGCTGGTGGCAGTTGAAGATTTAAACTGAACACATTCAACCAGCTCAGTGAGACGGACAAAAAAAACAGCAGGTGGCGCTATACAGATACATTTTATTGAATAGCTCACTGGCTATACAACATTTTTTATTACATGGAATTACAGAAGTTTTCTGATCCAGGTGCTGGTTTGAATAATGTAGAAGACATGTACAGTCGTAGGCAAAAGTTTTGAGAATGACAAAAATATTAGTTTTCACAAAGTTTGCTGCTAAACTGCTTTTAGATCTTTGTTTCAGTTGTTTCTCTGATGTAGTGAAATATAATTACACGCACTTCATACGTTTCAAAGGCTTTTATTGACAATTACATGACATTTATGCAAAGAGTCAGTATTTGCAGTGTTGGCCCTTCTTTTTCAGGACCTCTGCAATTCGACTGGGCATGCTCTCAATCAACTTCTGGGCCAATTCCTGACTGATAGCAACCCATTCTTTCATAATCACTTCTTGGCGTTTGTCAGAATTAGTGGGTTTTTGTTTGTCCACCCGCCTCTTGAGGATTGACCACAAGTTCTCAATGGGATTAAGATCTGGGGAGTTTCCAGGCCATGGACCCAAAATGTCAACGTTTTGGTCCCCGAGCCACTTAGTTATCACTTTTGCCTTATGGCACGGTGCTCCATCGTGCTGGAAAATGCATTGTTCTTCACCAAACTGTTGTTGAATTGTTGGAAGAAGTTGCTGTTGGAGGGTGTTTTGGTACCATTCTTTATTCATGGCTGTGTTTTTGGGCAAAATTGTGAGTGAGCCCACTCCCTTGGATGAGAAGCAACCCCACACATGAATGGTCTCAGGATGCTTTACTGTTGGCATGACACAGGACTGATGGTAGCGCTCACCTTTTCTTCTCCGGACAAGCCTTCTTCCAGATGCCCCAAACAATCGGAAAGAGGCTTCATCAGAGAATATGACTTTGCCCCAGTCCTCAGCAGTCCATTCACCAAACTTTCTGCAGAAGATCAATCTGTCCCTGATGTTTTTTTTGGAGAGAAGTGGCTTCTTTGCTGCCCTTCTTGACACCAGGCCATCTTCCAAAAGTCTTCGCCTCACTGTGCGTGCAGATGTGCTCACACCTGCCTGCTGCCATTCCTGAGCAAGCTCTGCACTGGTGGCACTCCGATCCCGCAGCTGAATCCTCTTTAGGAGATGATCCTGGCGCTTGCTGGACTTTCTTGGATGCCCTGAAGCCTTCTTAACAAGAATTGAACCTCTTTCCTTGAAGTTCTTGATGATCCTATAAATTGTTGATTGAGGTGCAATCTTAGTAGCCACAATATCCTTGCCTGTGAAGCCATTTTTATGCAACGCAATGATGGCTGCACGCGTTTCTTTGCAGGTCACCATGGTTAACAATGGAAGAACAAAGATTTCAAGCATCACCCTCCTTTTAACATGTCAAGTCTGCCATTTTAACCCAATCAGCCTGACATAATGATCTCCAGCCTTGTGCTCGTCAACATTCTCACCTGAGTTAACAAGACGATTACTGAAATGATCTCAGCAGGTCCTTTAATGACAGCAATGAAATGCAGTGGAAAGGTTTTTTTGGGATTAAGTTAATTTTCATGGCAAAGAAGGACTATGCAATTCATCGGATCACTCTTCATAACATTCTGGAGTATATGCAAATTGCTATTATAAAAACTTAAGCAGCAACTTTTCCAATTTCCAATTTTTATCTAATTCTCAAAACTTTTGGCCACGACTGTAGGATACAAGATGTGTATCTTCTGGGGGTCGGATCAAAGGAATCCGAGGTAAACACACCGTGAGCTAGTGTCGGCCCACTGCCTTGTGCAAAATGAGGCAACTTAGGGTACTTTCACACTTGCGGCAGAGAGATCCGGCAAGCAGTTCCGTCGCCGGAACTGCCTGCCGGATCAGGCAAAACTTATGCCAACTGATGGCATTAGTAAGACTGATCAGGATCCTGATCAGTCTTAAAAATGCCTGATCAGTATGTATACCTCATACTGAATTCTATACATACTTAAGATTACGTCACTTTCTTTCAAAAACCCTTCAATCCCCCCCGCAGGTCAACTCATCTGTACTACGAATGTTCCAGTTCCCCTCTCTGTTCAGGAAACATTCCACGAGAAATCTGTATGATATACTGGGGGATAAAGCTACCTTTGTTAAGTCCCCTCCCGTCCTTAGGTGGGAAAGGGAACTGAACAAGACCTTCCCTGATGACTCTTGGAATGCAGCCATTGGATTTATTATATCAAATTTCAAGTGTGTCACTCATTATGAAGCAGGTCTAAAAACCATCCTCCATTGGTACTTTACCCCCCAGAGACTTCATATAATTTACCCGTCTACGTCGCCATATTGTTGGAGGAATTGTGGAGGAGGTGGATCCTTACTTCATATCCTTTGGTCCTGTCCTATCCTCATTGAATACTGGAAGAAAGTCTACCAACTGGTTTCTACTCTAGCGGGTTGCAATATAGTCCCCTCCCCAGAGTTAGCCTTGTTGTTCATTGGTATTAATGAAATCTCTACCCCGCATAGACACATTACTGGCCATATACTGCTCAGTGCCAAACTGGTCATTTCCAGACACTGGAAAAACCAGGTCCCTCCTTCGATTACCGAGGTTATACAAGAGATTAATCAAACCTGCAGGTATGAACACTCTTTACCCTCATCAATTATTCCCATTAAAGTGAGACAGGCGACTTGGAGTGGGTGGATGCATAGCTCTTTTTACTCCCCCTGAGGGAGGAATCCTGGGGGGTGGTTGAAGCAACGGAGACACAACTGGAGTACTACCTTAGCCCCCTTCCCCTTGTCCTGCTTTCCTTCTTCATCATTCCCCTCCCCTTAGTTGTTACTTTACCCTATCTTGTTCTGTGGTTTCCACAGTTCTTGGTTATGTCTTAAAATGTATGCTAGTCATTTAACAATGATTACATTGTTCACTCTTATTTTGTGCCTATGTTATCTCTGATTAATAGGAGTGCAATATCCGCGATGCGAAGTTTGGATGGCACCCTGAGGTGCTTTGATGTCATACCTGCATTATTGTCGGCACATGCTGTTAATGTGTCTAACCTGCTTGATAAACCTCTGTCATATGTTATTGTTCAAAGGTGGCTGCGACCACAGTGGTACTGTCTTTGTTCATGTACTCATTTGTCTAGTGTGGTAGTGTCCATGATCAATTGCTCCTTTGCCTTTACCTGATAAAATAAAAAACTATTGAAACTAAAAAAATGCCTGATCAGTCGAAAAAATGCATTGAAATGCCGGATCCGTCTTTCCGGTGTCATCCGGCAAAACGGATCCGGCATTTATTTTTTTCACCTTTTTTTCAGTCTGCGCATGCGCAGACCGGAAGGACGGATCCGGCATTCCGATATTCTGAATGCTGGTTCCGGCACTAATACATTCCTATGGGAAAAAATGCCGGATCCGGCATTCAGGCAAGTCTTCAGTTTTTTTCGCCAGAGATAAAACCTTAGCATTCTACGGTTTTCTCTTTTGCCTGATCAGTCAAAATGACTGAACTGAAGACATCCTGATGCATCCTGAACAGATTACTCTCCATTCAGAATGCATGGGGATAAAACTGATCAGTTATTTTCCGGTATAGAGCCCCTGTGACGGAACTCTATGCCGGAAAAGAAAAACGCTAGTGTGAAAGTACCCTTATAGACATGCCTATTGGAAAAGGATACAATAAGACGCACAGCCTGATGAAGCGCATGTAGCGCGAAACGGCCGCCGCTGTTTGATGCGTGCTCTTGAATTGTCCGCCCCCTGCCTTACTTCACTTTGAATAAAGCTGCCGCTTTTGATTGCATATGGGTGAGTGCCGCTGTTCATTTGCTTCTTATCAGTACAGGATACAATAAGAGCCATGCTCCTGCTTGCCTGGAATAGAGTTAGACCGTACGGCGTTTCCTGTAAGTCACTGTGGTCCACTCTTCAGGAATGTGTTGTGGGGCTTGTCTTTTACCGAGGTTCGCGGTGTCGTCCTCTGAGAGTACATTTGAAGAGCGGCTCCTGGTGATGAGAGAACATGCTTCCCTCCCTCTTTGGTGACGATCAGTTTAACAGGAAAGCCCCACTTGTAAGGGATTTTGTGATCCCCGAGCAGCTTTGTGACTCCATTATATTCCCGCATTTTAGCGAGTGTGGCTGTTGAGAGATCAGCATATAGGGAGATGTTTTTGAATCTTTCCGGAAGAATCGGTCCCCTGCGCATAGCCCCCCAGCAGCTGTTCAATCGGCCCCCCAGCAGCTGTTCTTTTACATGAAAAAAATGTATGTGGGCTACAACGTCTCTAGGTATGTCCGCTGGGAGCGTTATGGGTTTGGCAGACGATGAGCCCTATCTATCAGAAAGTCAATAGTGCTGGCTTGGGGTAAAAGGGCTGCACATAAATCTGTGAGGTAATCTTTCAGGTTTTCTTGTTTATCTCTTCTGACACTCCCCTAGAACGGACATTATTGCGCTGTGAACGGTCTTCCATATCTGCAATTTTATTTTTGAGTGCAGAGGTTTCTTCTTCTAGATTATTAGCCACATCTACGATCTCATTATGGGCCACAGTGAACTCAGCCATTTTAGACTCTATATGATCAGTATGATTACCCAGAGAGGTGATCTCATGTTGTAATTCAGAAATAGCTGACCTTGAATGGCCAGTTTTAAATCATCCAGTGTAACAGCGGCTGCTGTGCGCCGCTGTTCCCCTGCGCCGTGTTCAGCGGTGATCTGCTGCCAGTGTTTCCTTTCAGCCCTGGCCACAGCATGTTTGCTTCTTGTTTCCTGCAGCATTTCCTTAAGGGCCGGCGCGCGTCACTTCCTGTGTTTTATGGGTTGGATCATGTGACCTCGCCAACCAATCCTAGCTTTCCTGCATATATAAAAGTGTCTCAGCCCCCTTCCTAGATGCTTGAGTGTCAAGGTCCTTGTGTCCTGCTAAGGTTCCTGATGTCCGCTGGTGTTCCTGACTCGTACTTGTATTCCTGGACTCTGCAACCTGTTTGATACCTGCCTGCTTGCCTTGACTCTCCTATTGCCAACCTTCCTGACCTATACCTGTGCCGCCTGCCCTGACCTATTGCCTGTTTGACTTCACCTCTGCCTCATCCTTCGGTCCTACACTGTTGCTCCTGGTTATGACTCAGGCTGCTGACAGCTCCTGTACCTCTGGTACCTTTCTCAGGTACCTCCTGGACCAGCTGCCTCGAGTGCCTATCCTCCTCAAGAGGTAGTGACCTGGTATTCCCCTCGGGAAAGTCTATCCCCACCATCAGGAGTACTGTGAAGATCAAGGGGTTCACTTAGACAACGCCCTTAGAGGTGGTAGGACACGTGGCACAGTGGATTTACACCCGGTGGTTCGTGACATCCAGGAGGTGCTTCATTTGGAATTCAGTTACAGGGATAGTAGATCCCAGTATAGTGGAGCAAGGAGTGGTGGCTGTGGTAGCTTGTTGTTTCCCCGCTAACTGGCCTACTGTAGTAACATGGCTCCTGGAGGCCTTAGTAAATGAGGACACACTATCAAGTGTTTCGGAGAGATTTCCTCCCGGGGATGACCCACGGCTGGATTCAGATGTTGATTCCCCTGATCTTTGCCCCTCTGCTGCTGACGAGGCCGGGGAGCTGCTTGGGGATTTATGCTCACCCTGGGTTGTTGCTGGAAGAAGCGCGGCGCCATCTGGTGAGGGATCCACTACTGGAAAAAACTGGGTGAGCTTTTTTCGGCCTCATGCAGTTGGTAGGAGGTAAGCCAGATGTATCGGGCCTGAATTTGAGGCAATCAGGTGCCGCTTTGTGCTGCTTTTGGGCTGTAATGCTTTGGACCTGGTGTCTCACACAATCACCGCCATGCGCCGCTAGCCACGACCCTCATCCTGCCATTTTATATCACATTGTAAATTTGAATTCCATTCTACTAATATTTTCTCTACAGGTTTTTAGGAACATATTTTTCACTTTCTGGCGCCCTCATGTGATAGATTTTTAGAATTACCTTTAATCTTTTTTATTCAATACACAAGTAAATCTCTGCTTTATGTGGCTAACTTTCTATTGGATCTGCTTTTCTGCTAACATTGTTTGTATTACATTAATCTACTTTTCTTTTTTTTATTAAAATCACAGTAAGAATGTAATTTGTTTATTTACATCCCCCTGGCACGCCCCCTTCAGTTGGTGCACTCAGCTCTTTAAATGTATGTGTTTTTAACAATTGACTATTGGATGTGATCTGAAGAAGGAGCCAGTCCGGCTCCGAAACGCGTTATCTATCATCCTAATAAATTCCAATATACGGACCATACTTACCTTATTCAGACGAGCCGGAGCTTGGACCTTTTATTCTGCCTTCTTCTACAGTCTCCTTATCATCGGTCCGGCCACCGACCAGGACGCGCAGCAAGCCCGTGACTATTGTATCCTGCTCAGACGTGGGTTGCGCCTCCTGCACAACCACCAGAGATAAGCCTTCACTCTGCCCCCTATACTCCTCCTACGAGCGGTCCTTCCTATCAGCGAGTCTCTCCTCCTTTCTTACATTATAGTGATGTAGTTATGTATATTTTGGATAAAGGAAGTATATTTAGTATCATTTGTCCCTCCCTGGCGATTTTATGTGGCCATTTATTGGAAATTTTCTTTTGTCACGTGGGATCAATAAAGACACAATACAATTTTTTATTTTTTATTTTAAAGAATAATGCTGATAGATGGTGATCAGCTGAATGGATGGAACAGGTACCTGCCGGATGGTATGAACAGGTACTTTTGCTCAGCTTCCTCAATGATGACACGTGATAAAGCTGAGCTGATGGTAAATATTTTGAAGAAGGGTGCTGACAGATGGTGGTCAGCTTTTGGAGATGGTACAGATAGGTGGTGGACAGTTTTGTGGAGAATGGTGGCATAGATGATGTCCAGCAGTAGAAGAGCTGATGGAAGATGATCAGCTCTCTGAATATAAAGTGTGCTGAGATGGTGGTCAGCATTCTGTAGATGACAGGTGCTGAGATGGTGGTCAGCATTCTGTAGATGACAGGTGCTGAGATGGTGGTCAGCATTCTGTAGATGACAGGTGCTGAGATGTTGATCAGCACTATGTAGGTGCTGAGATGTTGGTCAGCATACTGGAGAAGACAGACGGGTGCTGAGATGTTGGTCAGCATCTTGGAGGAGAAAAAGTGCTGATAGATGACGATCAGCTTCCTGGAGAGGAGGAGGATCTGACAGCTGGTGGTCAGGAATTAGGCATCTTAGGCTTGAGGATAGCCCTGTAAAATAAAAGATGTTAGGTCAATCCAATTGTATATAAAAGGTATTCCTGTATACAGTATGTTCTAGGATGGGATAGGAAAATATTGTGTGGCTGATTTATAGAGTTGGGATTTGGAATAAGATTGCTGTGTAAAATTTGTTCCGTGAACTGGTAAAGAAGTTGACATTGTAGTTAAATCTTGCAGTTCCTTACCTGCTCGGCATTGGAAGAATCACCAGTAGTTGTCCATGCCTTCAGAGTATCTTGGTTTTACTAGAGGTCCAAAGGTGATCTTTTTTCTACAGCACATAGGCAGGAAGATGGATGACTGTGGATGAGAAGGTAAATCAGGAACTTGAGTTAAAAAAGCCCAAACAAGAAGCACAAAGACCCAGCGTCCTATTGTACTATATGAATGAGGTTGCCTCCTTGTAGCTAATGTCCTTATACAATTTTAACAAAATCTTAGTACTATTTCTTGTATTTTGTTGGATTTAGCCTTTTTTTATTTTTACATTACTTATTTTCCTAACTTTATGGAGTGTACAGAATAGATAGAAAAGGTTGGGATCAGAGGAACACACATGCTGCTCACTTCTCATTCTACTTCTAGTCTGTAATAAATTATATCCCCATCTCCTGTGTCTACAGAATCAATACTTCTATTCTCTTACCAGAAGGAAACTTTTCCAAGTCTCAGCTATTCCTTCCCGTCACTGTGTGACTTCATGCTGTAGACCAGACCTCGTACTCTGGAAAGAAATAAAAAATATAAATAGTTTTTTGAGAAACTGCATCCTATCAAAAAACTTAAGCAAACTGCAGTGCAAACTTAAAGGGGTTGTCCGGGTTCAGAGCTGAACCCGGACATACCCATAATTTCACCCAGGCAGCCCCCTGATGTTAGCATCGGAGCATTTGACTCTCTGATGTTCTCCCTTGCCCTGCACTGGATCGCGCAAGGCAAGGGCTCTTTTATTTACAATAAGACCCCTTGCAGATGAGCATGTCCGGATGCGTTGCGGACGCGTTCAGTAAAAACTGCGCGATTTTGCAAACAAAGCCATTCCGTTTTGTTTGCGATCTCGTTCAGTTGTTCAGTTTTTATCGCGCGGGTGCAATCCAATTTACTGCGTTTTGCATGTGCGTGATAAAAAACTGAATGTTTACAAACAACATTTCTTAGCAACCATCCGTGAAAATCGCATTGCATCCGCAATTGATTGTGGATGCGATTTTCACGCAGCCCCATTAAGTTCTATAGGGCCAGCGTTGTGTAAAAATCGCAGAAAATAGAACATGCTGCGATTTTCACGCAACTCAAAAGTGATGCGTGAAAACTACCGCTGATGTACACAGACTCATTTAAATGAATGGGTCCAGATTCCGTGCGGGCGCAATGCGTTCACATCACGCATTGCACCCGCACGGAATACTCGCTCGTGTGAAAGGGGCCTAACACACTGCCGGGCGGAGGCTTCCACCCAGCGGTGTGTTCGGTGACGTCACTGGCTCTGATGGGAGGGCAGCGCTAAAGCCTGCCCATCAGTGCCGGTGACGTCACCGAGCTCACTGCTGGGCGGAAGCCATAGCCTGGCAGCCCTATGGAGCCCGGTTCGTCCCCGGAACTCCAGAAAATGCCTTTGCCCTGCGTGATTTAGCGCAGGGCTAAGGAGAGCATCGGAGCATGAACTCCTCCAATGCTCAAGTCAGGGGGGCTGCCTGGGTGAAAATGGGAATATGTCTGGGTTCTGCTCTGAACCCGGACAACCCCTTTAAGCAATTTTTATGACATATGGGGTTTTTCCATATTCATGTATACTAGATGTTGAATCTTTAAACATAGCGCCCACTCAGAAGCTGAGAAGACCGAACGGCTCCAACTTAGCCTTGCTATGGCAGCCTTGGGCCTTCTGAACGCTCTGAGGCCTGCCATAGCAATGCTTTTATGAAGTCCTGCTGAGGCAGGATAGGTTCATAGTGATTCTCCCATAGACTGCAATGGTAAAGATCGAATGTTAAAGTCATCTAGGGTGATTAAGAATAAATGACACTACAGGAACTAACAGCAAAAACTTTCCTAACAGCATCTGATTCCATATATATATATGTATGACTTCTATTTATATAATTATATATATTCGCCAGTACCAGAATGGCGGAATTATATGAAAACTGATAGAGGAATTGCCTGAAATATATGAGTTTAACATTTGCTGCAGTCAACTAAAGTCAGAACAATTAGGAATATTGTTTTAAATTAATAGGTTAGAATTTTGGAAATCTAAACAGATGAACATATTCTATATCTGATGCACCTACCTGTTGAGCAGTCCTCTTATATCCTGCTAGATGAGGCTCTTGGCTTAGCTAAATCAGGAAACAGACGGGCAATCGGGCTAAGGGTCTGGGTGCAT
This sequence comes from Bufo bufo, assembly GCF_905171765.1. Classification (NCBI taxonomy): domain Eukaryota; kingdom Metazoa; phylum Chordata; class Amphibia; order Anura; family Bufonidae; genus Bufo; species Bufo bufo. Next base: position 31,292,693 of record NC_053399.1, read on the forward strand.
TGGAGCAGTGTGGTAGTGTGCACTCCAAGCTGGACAGACAAATGAGACCTTCTCGAACAGCTCTTGGTTCATGATTGGCTGCTTCTTCTCAGCCTCACTGTGTGGTACCGATATCTGCCTTGTCACATACTCTTCCATGGTGTCTTCACTGATTTTGAGTGGTGACTCTGTTTTTCCTGATTCCAGTTCATCCCAGTTAATTGAAGAGAAAAAGGTATGCTCACGTATGTTGCCTCTCATCCCTAATCTTAGAGACTTGTTCTTGCACAGGAGCCCAGTTAACAAGTCTTTAGCCGCATGGTCAAAGTTTTCAGATGTTTCTTGTTTTTGGACCATGTCAGTGACTTGTGCAACCGTCTCTGCAGGTCTACAGCCGGCTACTAAACCGTTGGTAATTACGCCTAAAGAAAACCAGTCTTCTGCAGCGTAATGCGGCTCACCAGTGATCTTCTCTGGTGCAGGGGTCCCGTGAATGTCTCCTTCTCTTGTGACTCTGATAGCAAGACCAAAATCAGTGATCTTAATGTGGCCTTTTGTAGTCAAGAGGATGTTATCGGCTTTCAGGTCTCTGTGAACGATGCCTTTGGAATGGAGGAACTGTATTCCGCATACCATCTCTGCAACTAGAAATCGTACGGTGCAGAGGCTTAGCCATTGTCTCTCTTCAATCAAGTCATAGAGAGTCCCGCCAGTGACCAGCTCCATGACGAAGTAGATGTAGTTCTGAGTATGAAAAGCTCCATAGCCGTGAACCAGAAAGATGCTCTCCTGAGCAATCTGCAGGAATTCGCCTTCTTCTAATCCTGACGACCACCATAGCGCTGATCTCTTTTTTACTGCTTTGATGGCAACACGTTCTTTCCGTATGGAGTCTGTTGCCAGCATCACCTTTCCAAAGCCACCTTCTCCAAGAACATGATGGAATGTAAATTTGTCCACCGTTAAAGGCACTGTGGCCTTTTCCCCTTCTTCAGTGCTCTCTTTGTGAGAGTAGTCGCTGTCTAGCTTAGCCTTCTTCCTTGGCTCCAGTTCATTCATGTTCATTTGGGATCTGCTATCTGTAAAGGGTCTTTTTCTCCCACTTAGGTTCTTCTCTGTTGTTTCTCCCACTTCAAATGCAACATTTGGTTCTTTTGATTTTGTAGTTGTTGCACTTTCTACTTTCAGTCTTTTAGTGGGTGCACCGTGGTCTTCTGTTTCCCTTTTGCGAGATCCTATCTTATTTTTGGAGCCCTTGACTGAGCTTTGATGTTTGGTTGTTGTTTTATTGGGGTCATCAATTCCCCAAAGTTGTCTTCCTTTTTTAAGGATGTATGTTTTCTTCTTCTTTATGAATCCTGCAAACCTTCTCCACTGGTTCTGCAGTCCATGAAGAAATGAGGTGTTTTTAGGCAGCTGAGTAGCAGGTTGGGCCTTGCTCACCTGCTGGCTGCATCCCTCCTGTGGATCCTCTATGGCAATTCCTCTCCGTTTTGGTGTTATCTTCTCTTTCTCCTCTCCATTATGTCTGTCTTCTCTCGATGGTGTTGTTTTTTTTCTCTTTCTACTGGATCCCATGTTGAGTCTTGGACGTCAACCGGGCGCTTGTAGAAAAGAGTAAATAAAAGAAAGCAAAGAAGTAGCTAGCCAGCCGCAGAAATGTCTTTCCTCACCGAAGTGTTGAGAAAAACTGAGACGTAGGGTCCTCAGTGCTGCTGTAAAGAATCGTGTGATGTCATCATGATTGTGATGTCATCGGTTCTGCCATAGGCAGCGCTTTTCAATCTGGTTGGATCTGGTTTAAGCTGGTTTGATCCAGCAGTTGTGTTATATGCAAATGAATGTATTTTTCTAAAACTACAATCTCATTAATAAAAATGTTAAATTAACATCCCTGTAAAAATGAATAGTCGGCCATGACATGGTGTGTAGATATGTTTTCTAGCTTTGTCCATCTTTTATTGGCTGTTGCTACATATTTTTATAATGTAGCATGAAACGGCTGCTATCTCTATGAATCTATTTTTTCGTGCCAGTAATTTAAGGAGCCGTATGTTAATTACCTCTCTTTACATTGTTGTCAGTGGGCGGTGCTCACAGTTTAGCCACTCCCACTTTTCTAAATGTATAAAACTGTCAGCAACAATGGATCGTGGAGCCCGAAAGACATAGAAATGATGGATTTATTCATTTTTACATTCTCCAGTCCTGGTGTGGTGTTAGTATCCTGTGGGGGGTAGTAGTCATCTCTGTAATATTATGAGTTTATATATGAGTTTCCTCCTCATTCTGTCCATCAATTAAACTTATTAATAGTGATAAATTGGAACTTTTGTAGATGGGACTTCAGAGAAGTGGACTTACTAGAAATATCACAAGGACTTGTTCCTTTGGCGGATACAAACCACTGGGAACCTCCGTCTTCTAGTTTATTGGTGTCAACATGAAACCGTCCAGCGGATCTTGATATGAACATAAACCCAACCCATGTACTTGTAGCAGGGGGGTTTTACAGGCAGGATCCCTGCGGATCAACAGTTTAAGTGCAGAGATCAGCCCCCTAGAATTGAATGGGGCTTAGCGCGATACCAAGCACAGCACTATTCAATGTACGGCGCTTTGCTTGGTAAGAACGGAGAAGGCCGCGGCGCTAATGGCGCCAGTGCCTTCTAAAACAGCTGATCGGCAGGGATCTCATGTGTCGAACCCCCACCGATCAAATACTGATGACCTATCCTGAGGATAGGTCATCAGTTTTAAAATATTGGAAAAACCTTTTAACCTCTTCAGGGCCAAGCAAGTTTCCCTTTTGGAGTTTTGGTTTTTTAATCCCTGCCTTCCCGGAGCCAAAACTTTTTTATTTTTGCGTTCACATAGCTGTATGAGGTCTTGTTTTTTTTGCATTGAAACTGAAAGTAACAGGTCAGTTTTACCGTATAGAGAACGCCATAAAAACAAAACCCATGTGGCGCAATTGCATTTTTCTTCCATAAAAACTCTACTCCCTTGTGTAATTCTATTACCAGACCGTCAAGACAAAAAAGGGAGGGAGTCTTGTTCTGCTGACGGGACTAAGGGAAAATAGTTTACATACTAAATCAAAAACTTCCCTTATGTCCCTTACAGCAGAACAATGTGGGGATGTAGAAAGAAGAATACCTTAGGGAGGGACCTCCTGCACTGACCTCAGGATAGACCTCCCAAAGGAAGTCTCATCTGAAGATCTGTTACACAACCTGTAGTGCAAATTAAAGGTATTAGGAGAGGACCAAGATGCTGCTGAGCAAATCAGTTCCACAGATACCAGAGATGGTTCCGCTGTGGGAGTAGAGTGTTATCTAGTGGCGTGTGCCCTCAGAAATTAAGACAATCCAAGCTCACTTTTGAGTAAGTAGATGTTGCTTCTTTTATCCATCGATATATGAAAGCTTTCATAGCTTTACAATCTCTGTTAAGGCCTAAGAAATATATAAGAAGGTTCTCATCACTTCTAAATGTTGCCATTCTGTCCCAGTAGGTGTGGAGGCAAGTCCAGTTGCAGCGTCCCACTCAGGACACATGGGAACTGCAAAATAGCTTTAAAACGGTATTATCATCTTGCATGTTATTTTGTACTACAACACCTGTTGCATCCCTGTTCATAGGCTGGTCTGGTGTAATTTATACATCCCACCACTAGATGGGGATAGTACTTGGGTCATATAAATACCTAGGTCAGGCCTAGAGGAAGGGAAGGAAGGAGAGAAGTCAGGTGAGAGAGTAGCAGAGTCAGTGGTACTCTGAGGCTACACACCACACATTAGTGGGTGAAGCCAAATGCAGAAATGAGGTAGAGCCAAGGTATGAGGCGCAGGAGAGCGTTTTCCTCCTGTGACCTTCTTAGATCCTAAATTACACTGATACAGAACCTTCAAGCTAAGCTAAACCCAGCCAAACCTATTAACAGTGGATCAGCAGGATTCCTTTAAAGGGTTTCTGTCACCCTGCAAAACTCTTTTTTTTTTTTTTGGATAGTTAGATTCCTTATAGGGCGATATAGCAGAATATAATGCTCTTACTTACATTCATGCGGCCGATTCTTTATAAAACGAACTTTTATAATATGTAAATTCGGGCTCTACCAGCAAGTAGGGCGTCTACTTGCTGGTAGCTGCTGCAGAAATCCGCCCCCTCGCCGTGTTGATTGACAGGGCCAGCCGTGATCTCCTCCTCCGGCCGGCCCTGTCAGTAATTCAAAAATCGCGCGCCTCGCGTCATTCGGCGCAGGCGCTCTGAGATGAGGAGGCTCGTCTCCTCAGCACTCCCTCAGTGCGCCTGCGCCGATGACGTCTTCTCTTTCGGTGATGTCATCGGCGCAGGCGCACTGAGGGAGTGCTGAGGATACGAGCCTCCTCATCTCAGAGCGCCTGCGCCGAATGACGCGAGGCGCGCGATTTTTGAATTACTGACAGGGCCGGCCGGAGGAGGAGATCACGGCTGGCCCTGTCAATCAACACGGCGAGGGGGCGGATTGCTGCTGCGGCTACCAGCAAGTAGACGCCCTACTTGCTGGTAGAGCCCTCATTAACATATTATAAAAGTTCGTTTTATAAAGAATCGGCCGCATGAATGTAAGTAAGAGCATTATATTCTGCTATATCGCACTATGAGCAATCTAACTATCCAAAAAAAAATAAATGAGTTTTGCAGGGTGACAGAAACCCTTTAAACTGCAAAAGACTGTATTCTGTCTGATGTATATGCTGCAACTGGAACCAACATCAGTAAAAGCTGTGAGTTGTATCCTACCACTGTCTACTTCATTCTTACCATTGGTTGTACCACCATTAATGGTACTGGCGTCACGACAAATACCATCAAGGGACTCAGCCGCAACAAGCACCCTAAGCACCCCTGACACCAAGGGCACCTCAACCTCCATCTTGGCTGATGCATCCCTACCACAGAGCGTGCCCCGGAGGATTTCGTGCTGTCCACCTCAACACTGTGCTGCCAGCCCAGGGAGGCTTTCTGCTAGCCGTGAGTAAACCGATGAACTGTGTTGTTATTTGGCCCCTCATCGGCCCACTGTGCACCTCACGTGCTGCCCCTGCGGTACTGGCTGGCTGCATATCTTTTCTTGGCGTCACGAATAGGATATTAACCCTTGCGCCATATTTGAGAGACTGTCGCATGTGAATAAGCCCCTTTGCTTTATTGAGAGACTTTTGCTTATTGTGCGCTGTATTGGGCTACAGAACTGTTTAAACTGCTTGGAAATTGCATGAAAGTGCTATACTAGTCACCAGCATAAAAATCGCAGTGTTAAAAGTGAGAAAAACAGACATTTGTGTGTCACTAAAACGGCTTGCTGTCATTGAATAGACTGTTTCTATGCATTTAAGATGGCCGCCGGAGGCCTTGTTTGAAAAAAATACTGCGCCATCACTGTGGACAAGTTAGCGACACCCCCTGAAGAGCGGGAAAATCTTGTGCCGCCCACTTATGCAAAATTGTCCGGCCAAGCCCATCCTACCTTTACCGTGTTAACTCCGAGAGGCCGAACCCTGTATGCAAACGCAGCGCCGCCTCCTCTGCCTGCAGCCACATCAAAGTCAGACGCTGCGCACGGGAGGAGAGTGTGACGTGCGTGTATCCAAAACATCGCAAGATTTACACAGGCGAGCTAACTGAGAGGATCGCATTGCTTGCCGTCCCCCAAGTAGAAGTCGCAGTCTGTGAGTACTCCGATTTGCCCCTGCTAACCCTAAGGGAGCATCGATAGTCAGGAGCGCTGTCAGAGACTTAAACCAGCGCTGTTCAAACACTGTATTCAGCCGGCACCAAGTTTCTTAAAGGGCCATACACCCGCAAGATAGCGGTTGCCCATAGCAACCCCGCATAAAAAGTGTATACAGCCACATTTAACCTACCTAACCATAATTCACCTGCTGTTACCATGTCTGTGCAGGAAGATAACGTGCAGCCTGACCTACGTGAACCTCCTGCAGCGGCAGCAGCCGGACCCAGCGCAATACCAACTGCTGCAGCACCAAGCTTAATGCCTTTAACTATGCCTTATTATTTTGGGGCCCCCTGGTTCCCACGGTATTCTGGAGAAGTTCACTCTTGCTGTGTTCAGATTGTACCCTGTATCCCCAGAACAACAGATGGAGATTCTCCTTGCGCAATTGGAAGGAGCTGCTCTCAGAGAAGTGAAATCCTGGCCAAGTGTCACGACTGTGACTGATCCAGACAGGTCTGGGAGGAGAAGGTCGCAGCGACTTGCTACTCGCGATAGCTTGTGAGTTTGCTCCGTGGTTCAGGGTATGTCATCTGGGTTTTGCCTTGTGAACCTTTTTGTCCTGACTGGGAGTTTGTAGGCATCCTTCTCAGGTGAGTCCTGTCTGCCACTCCCAGCTACTATATTAGTTTCAGTTTCACTTGCAGTCATTGCCAGATATAGTCCTTACTTCCAGTTCTATTCTGACCATTGAAGGAGATCGTTTGATGGTGTTGCTGTGGAGCTCTTGTCCGGCGTGGACTGTCGTGATTGGGATCGCCTTCTCTGCTCGTGACTGGATAAGTCTATCTCTGCTATAGTTTGTTTGTTGCTGTCTTCCCCTGCTGTTCTCCTAGACATGAGTGATGGTGACTAGTGCTCCCATCGGCCTTTCCCCACTCTAGGCTTATTAGGGTGACTGAGGGCTTAGGCATCCAGCTCGCCGCACGGGTTCACACCCCGTCTAGGGTATCAGGGCAGACAGGTGCCAGCTTAGGGTTAGTCAGGGGTGGCCATACTATTCCCATCCGTAGATAAGGGTCCCCCTTCCCCTCCATCTGGTGCGACATGACTGCTGCTGGGATAGCAGTCGTGACAGTACAGGGAGTGCAGAATTATTAGGCAAGTTGTATTTTTGAGGATTAATTTTATTATTGAACAACAACCATGTTTTCAATGAACCCAAAAAACTCATTAATATCAAAGCTGAATATTTTTGGAAGTAGTTTTTAGTTTGTTTAGTTTTAGCTATTTTAGGGGGATATCTGTGCGTGCAGGTGACTATTACTGTGCATAATTATTAGGCAACTTAACAAAAAACAAATATATACCCATTTCAATTATTTATTTTTACCAGTGAAACCAATATAACATCTCAACATTCACAAATATACATTTCTGACATTCAAAAACAAAACAAAAACAAATCAGTGACCAATATAGCCACCTTTCTTTTCAAGGACACTCAAAAGCCTGCCATCCATGGATTCTGTCAGTGTTTTGATCTGTTCACCATCAACATTGCGTGCAGCAGCAACCACAGCCTCCCAGACACTGTTCAGAGAGGTGTACTGTTTTCCCTCCTTGTAAATCTCACATTTGATGATGGACCACAGGTTCTCAATGGGGTTCAGATCAGGTGAACAAGGAGGCCATGTCATTAGATTTTCTTCTTTTATACCCTTTCTTGCCAGCCACGCTGTGGAGTACTTGGACGCGTGTGATGGAGCATTGTCCTGCATGAAAATCATGTTTTTCTTGAAGGATGCAGACTTCTTTCAGTTATTTTGCGCCTTGGTTTTTCCACACGCTTCTTGCGACCCTGTTGACTATTTTGAATGAAACGCTTGATTGTTCGATGATCACGCTTCAGAAACGTTGCAATTTTAAGAGTGCTGCATCCCTCTGCAAGATATCTCACTATTTTTGACTTTTCTGAGCCTGTCAAGTCCTTCTTTTGACCCATTTTGCCAAAGGAAAGGAAGTTGCCTACTAATTATGCACACCTAATATAGGTTGTTGATGTCATTAGACCACACCCCTTCTCATTACAGAGATGCACATCACCTAATATGCTTAATTGGTAGTAGGCTTTCGAGCCTATACAGCTTGGAGTAAGACAACATGCATAAAGAGGATGATGTGGTCAAAATACTCATTTGCCTAATAATTCTGCACGCAGTGTATATCTGGCCTTTTAAAAAAAAAAAAGTGACATTTCTTTTTTTTTTTTTTTCTTTTTTTTTTTTTTCTGCTTGCTGTTTTGCTTTGTATTTTGTCTGTTCCACTATGGATCCGGTTTCGGTTTTGGCGAAACAATTACAGGGGTTATCCCTTGAAGTGGCAGGATTAAAAGCAACAGTGCTGCAGCAGCAATCCTTGGGTTCCACCGTTGCTACGGGAAACCAAGGTACTCCTGAGCCAAAAGTGGCTTTACCTGATAGGTTCTCTGGAGGGAGAGACCAATTTGTAACCTTCAGAGAAGCTTGCAAATTGTTCTTCAGGTTACGCCCTAGATCCTCCGGCGGTGAGGAACAACGGGTGGGCATTGTATTTTCTCTCCTGCAAGGAGATCCGCAGGCTTGGGCTTTCTCCCTACCATCAGACTCTCAGGCCTTACGATCAGTGGAGGAGTTTTTTGAAGCCCTGGGTCTCGTATATGATGACCCGGACAGGGTCTCACTGGCTGAGTCTAAGCTACGTAGACTTCGGCAAGAGAACCGGTCTGCTGAACTATATTGTTCCGAATTCCGTAGGTGGGCTACTGATACGTTATGGAACGACTCGGCCCTTAGGAGTCAGTTCTGCCAGGGGTTGTCTGGAAAATTAAAAGACGCGCTGGCGGTATACGAGGTCCCTGGGTCTCTTGAGGCTGCTATGTCTCTGTCCATAAGAATCGAGACGACTCAGGGAGAGACTATTAAATTTTACGGTGGCCTCTATAGGGCAGGGATCGGTCTGTTATGGTCCAGTCGAACCAATGCAAATAGGGGGCGCCACTAGACGGGTGAATCCTCCTAAGTTCCACCGTAGGTCAGAGGTTTGTTTTCGTTGTGGGGGGAGGGGTCATTTTGTAAAGGTTTGTCCCTCAGAACCCAAGAGACCACAAACAAAGGAGCCGCCGGAAAAACTAGAGTCCCCAGATTGTGCGGAGGAGAACAGTCTGGGCGTATTCGTTTCCTCCATACGCATGTCTCAGTTTTTGTTGTCCGCTACCGTTGAGGCGGGCAATAAAACTGAGATCTGTTCCGTCTTTTTGGACAGTGGGGCGGGGGTCAACTTGGTGGATTCGCGGTTTGCTCAGGCTCTGGGTTTTACTCCGGAACCGGTATGCAGAACTATTCCTGTTTTTGCCATCGACTCCTCCCCTCTTACTCAGAGAGAGTTAACTCAGATCATCCATAATATCCATCTGCAGGTAGGGGACCTCCATAAAGAGCATATCTCGTGTTATGTCCTGGACGGTCTTCCGGCTCCTATGGTATTGGGGCTTCCCTGGCTGGTGACTCACAATCCAGTGGTGGATTGGCAGGCAGGGGAGATTGTGGAGTGGAGTGAACATTGTAAGGACAACTGCTTGAGTAGTAGGTGCTCTACACTCTCTGTAACATCTTTACCTGCCTTTCTGTCATATTTTATGGATGTGTTCTCTGAGAAGGGTTGTCAGGGGTTACCACCTCATCGTCCATATGATTGCCCGATTAATCTATTACCTGGGGCCAAACTACCTAAAACCCGGTTATACAATCTTTCCGGCCCGGAGAGGAAGGCTATGAAAGATTATATTTCGGAGAGTTTGGCTAAGGGACACATTAGACCCTCTTCTTCACCTGTGGCTGCAGGGTTCTTTTTTGTTAAAAAGAAAGATGGGGGCCTACGTCCTTGCCTGGATTTCCGGGAATTAAACCGGATAACTATCCGAGATCCCTATCCTCTTCCTCTCATTCCCGACCTCTTTAATCAGGTTGCTGGTGCTAAATGGTTCTCCAAAATGAATCTCAGAGGAGCCTATAACCTGGTTCGCATCAAAGAGGGGGATGAGTGGAAGACGGCTTTTAATACTCCAGAAGAGCATTATGAAAATCTGGTCATGCCATTTGGTCTTACTAATGCGCCTGCGGTATTCCAACATTTTGTCAACAATTTTTTTAGTCACCTTATCGGGAGATTTGTTGTGATATATCTTGATGACATCCTGGTCTATTCCCCGGATCTGGATACACATAAGATCCATGTGAGACAAGTGCTGCAGATATTAAGGGCCAACAAATTGTTTGCTAAGTTAGAAAAATGTGTGTTCGCCGTAAAAGAACTGCCATTTCTGGGGTATGTGTTGTCAGATTCAGGTTTCCGCATGGATCCAGAGAAAGTCCGGGCGATTATAGACTGGGATCTGCCTGAGAACCTGAAGGCATTGCAACGCTTCCTGGGGTTTGCCAATTTTTATAGAAGGTTTATAAAGAACTATTCCTTGGTGGTCAAACCACTGACGGACATGACCCGTAAGGGATCCGATTTTTCCAAATGGTCACATGCAGCCAAAACTGCCTTTGCATCTCTGAAGGAGAGATTCACCTCGGCCCCTATTCTCGTACAGCCAGATGTCTCGCTTCCTTTTATTGTAGAGGTTGACGCATCAGAGGTGGGGGTGGGAGCGGTACTATCTCAGGGCCCGTCCCCTGGTGAATGGCGTCCGTGTGCTTTCTTTTCGAAGAAATTGTCTACTGCAGAAAGGAACTATGATATTGGCAACAGGGAACTTTTGGCTATTAAGTTGGCTTTTGAGGAGTGGCGTCATTTTTTGGAGGGGGCGGTTCATCCCGTCACGGTGATTACTGATCACAAAAACGTATTATATCTGGAGTCTGCTAAACGTCTCACCCCTAGACAGGCTCGGTGGTCGTTATTTTTTACTAGGTTTAATTTTGTAATAACCTATCGCCCGGGGGCAAAAAATACTAAGGCGGGTGCATTGTCTCAAAGTTTTCCTGGAGGGGGTGATGTTGAGGTACCAGAGCCCATTTTGCAAAAGGGGGTGGTGGTCTCTGCATTACACTCAGGTTTGGAGGGGAGGGTGTTGGAAGCTCAGGGCGACGCCCCGGCCTCCTGCCCCTCGGGTAAACTGTTTGTGCCAGAAAATTTACGACTGGAGATACTAAAAGAACACCATAACTCCACACTGGCAGGACACCCAGGTAGTAGGGCAACCTCTGAGTTAGTGTCTCGTCGGTTCTGGTGGCCTAAATGGCGCCAGGAGGTGTTGAATTTTGTGTCTGCATGTGCTACCTGTGCTCGTTCTAAGGTAGATCATACTCGTCCGGCAGGGCGTCTTTTACCTCTGGCCATCCCCAACAGGCCTTGGACGCACCTGTCAATGGATTTCATTACGGATCTACCAGTATCAGCGGGGAAGACTGTTATTCTTGTAGTTGTTGATAGATTCAGTAAAATGGTGCACTTTATTGCTCTTGCCGCATTGCCTAATGCTAACACACTGGCTCAGGTTTTTATTGACCACATCGTGAAGCTTCACGGGGTCCCTTCCGATATTGTTTCGGATCGTGGTACCCAATTTGTTTCTAAATTTTGGAAAGCTTTTTGTTCTCGTTCTCGTTTAGGTGTTCATCTGTCGTTTTCTTCATCTTTCCATCCACAGTCCAACGGTCAGACTGAACGTACCAATCAAAACCTAGAGACATATTTGAGATGCTTTGTTTCCGAAAATCAGGAGGAATGGTCATCTTATTTACCGTTAGCCGAGTTTGCCATTAATAATCGTCGTCAAGAATCCACCGATAAGTCACCATTTTTTGGTGCGTATGGTTTCCATCCTCAGTTTTGTACGTTTAGTGAGGGGGGGCCGTCTGGGATTCCCGAGGAGGAACGATTTGCGTCTTCACTTTCTTCAGTGTGGCAGAGTGTGCAAGAAAGTTTGAAGAGAATTGGTGGTAGATACAAACGTGCGGCTGATAGGAAGCGCTCTGAAGGTCCGGACCTTGGGGTGAATGACTTGGTGTGGTTGTCTACCAGAAATATCAAGTTGAAGGTTCCCTCGTGGAAATTAGGTCCGAGATTTATTGGTCCTTATAGGGTAATTAAGATCATTAACCCGGTGGCTTTTCGTCTGGAGCTACCTCAGACTCTAAGGATCCATAATGTCTTCCACAGATCTCTGCTTAAGAGATATGTAGAACCTCCTGAACCATTGCCACTACCGCCTCCACCGGTGGTTGTTGATGGCAGTCTTGAGTTTCAGGTAGAAAAGATTGTTGATTCACGATATGTTCGCCGCTCTCTTCAGTACCTGGTGCACTGGAAAGGTTATGGTTCCGAAGAGAGAATGTGGGTTCCAGCATCAGAGATAAAAGCGGACAGACTCATTCGGGCTTTTCATAGCTCCCATCCGGAGAGGCCTGGTCTTGAGGGTCCAGGGGCCCCTCGTAGAAAGCGGGGTACTGTCACGACTGTGACTGATCCAGACAGGTCTGGGAGGAGAAGGTCGCAGCGACTTGCTACTCTCGATAGCTTGTGAGTTTGCTCCGTGGTTCAGGGTATGTCATCTGGGTTTTGCCTTGTGAACCTTTTTGTCCTGACTGGGAGTTTGTAGGCATCCTTCTCAGGTGAGTCCTGTCTGCCACTCCCAGCTACTATATTAGTTTCAGTTTCACTTGCAGTCATTGCCAGATATAGTCCTTACTTCCAGTTCTATTCTGACCATTGAAGGAGATCGTTTGATGGTGTTGCTGTGGAACTCTTGTCCGGCGTGGACTGTCGTGATTGGGATCGCCTTCTCTGCTCGTGACTGGATAAGTCTATCTCTGCTATAATTTGTTGCTGTCTTCCCCTGCTGTTCTCCTAGACATGAGTGATGGTGACTAGTGCTCCCCTCGGCCTTTCCCCACTCTAGGCTTATTAGGGTGACTGAGGGTTTAGGCATCCAGCTCGCCGGACGGGTTCACACCCCGTCTAGGGTATCAGGGCAGACAGGTGCCAGCTTAGGGTTAGTCAGGGGTGGCCATACTATTCCCATCCGTAGATAAGGGTCCCCCTTCCCCTCCGTCTGGTGCGACACGACTGCTGCTGGGATAGCAGTCGTGACACCAAGCTCAGAGAGGAGGACACTGGAGCATAGAAACATAGAAACATAGAATGTGTCGGCAGATAAGAACCATTTGGCCCATCTAGTCTGCCCAATATACTGAATACTATGGATAGCCCCCGGCCCTATCTTATATGAAGGATGGCCTTATGCCTATCCCATGCATGCTTAAACCCCTTCACTGTATTTGCAGCTACCACTTCTGCAGGAAGGCTATTCCATGCATCCACTACTCTCTCAGTAAAGTAATACTTCCTTATATTACTTTTAAACCTTTGCCCCTCTAATTTAAAACTGTGTCCTCTTGTGGTAGTTTTTCTTCTTTTAAATATGCTCTCTTCCTTTACCGAGTTGATTCCCTTTATGTATTTAAAAGTTTCTATCATATCCCCTCTGTCTCTTCTTTCTTCCAAGCTATACATATTAAGGTCCTTTAACCTTTCCTGGTAAGTTTTATCCTGCAATCCATGTACTAGTTTAGTAGCTCTTCTCTGAACTCTCTCTAGAGTATCTATATCCTTCTGGAGATATGGCCTCCAGTACTGCGCACAATACTCCAAGTGAGGTCTCACCAGTGTTCTGTACAGCGGCATAAGCACTTCACTCTTTCTACTGCTTATACCTCTCCCTATACATCCAAGCATTCTGCTGGCATTTCGTGCTGCTCTATTACATTGTCTTCCCACCTTTAAGTCTTCTGAAATAATTACTCCTAAATCCCTTTCCTCAGATACTGAGGTCAGGACTGTGTCAAATATTCTATATTCTGCCCTTGGGTTTTTACACCCCAGGTGCATTATCTTGCACTTATCCACATTAAATTTCAGTTTCCAGAGTTCTGACCATTCTTCTAGTTTTCCTAAATCCTTTTCCATTTGGCGTTTCCCTCCAGGAACATCAACCCTGTTACATATCTTTGTGTCATCAGCAAAAAGACAAACCTTACCAGCGAGGCCTTTTGCAATATCACTTATGAAGATATTAAACAAAATCGGTCCCAGTACAGATCCCTGTGGAACCCCACTGGTAACATGACCTTGTTTTGAATGTTCTCCATTGACTACAACCCTCTGTTGTCTGTCACTCAGCCACTGCCTAATCCACTCAACAATATGGGAGTCCATGCTCAATGACTGCAGTTTATTGATAAGTCTTCTATGTGGGACAGTGTCAAAAGCCTTACTAAAATCTAGATATGCGATGTCTACTGCACCTCCACCGTCTATTATTTTATTCACCCAGTCAAAAAAATCTATAAGATTTGTTTGACATGATCTCCCTGAAGTAAACCCATGTTGTTTTTCATCTTGCAATCCATGGGATTTTAGATGTTCCACAATCCTATCCTTTAATAGGGTTTCCATTAATTTGCCTACTATTGATGTCAGACTCACTGGTCTATAGTTGCTCGATTCCTCCCTACTACCTTTCTTGTGAATGGGCACGACATTTGCCAATTTCCAATCTTCCGGGACGACTCCTGTTACTAATGATTGGTTAAATAAATCTGTTAACGGTTTTGCCAGCTCACCACTAAGCTCTTTTAATAATTTTGGGTGTATCTCATCAGGCCCCTGTGACTTATCTGTCTTCACCTTAGACAGCAAACTTAGAACATCTTCCTCTGTAAAGATACATGCATCAAACGATTTAATAGTCATTCTTTCTAGTGGAGGTCCTTCTCCTTTTTCTTTTGTAAAAACTGAACAGAAGTATTCATTAAGGCAGTCGGCTAGCCCTTTATTCTCTTCTACATACCTTCCGTCCTTTGTTTTTAATTTAGTTATTCCTTGTTTTAATTTCCTTTTTTCATTTATATATCTGAAGAATGTCTTATCCCCTTTTTTCATAGACTGAGCTAGTTTTTCTTCTGCCTGCGCTTTAGAAGTTCTTATAACTTGCTTGGCCTCTCTCTGCCTAATCTTGTAGATTTCCTTATCTTCATTGCTCTGGGTTTTTTTATAATTACAAAATGCTAGCTTTTTATTTTTAATGATTTGGGCCACTTCTGCTGAGTACCACATTGGTCTCCTCCTTTTTTTGCTTTTACTGACAAGTCTAATGCAATTTTCTGTTGCCTTCAATAATGCACCTTTTAAGTAGTCCCATTTCTCCTGGACTCCATGTAATCCGTTCCAGTCTGATAAGGACTCATTTATGACTAATTTCATTTTTGAAAAGTCTGTTTTTCTAAAATCTAAAACTTTTGTTTTTGTGTGGTGGGACTCTTTCACAGTTCTTATATTAAACCACACTGACTGGTGATCACTAGATCCCAAGGTTTCGCCTACAATGACATCATATACCGAATCCCCGTTTGTGAATACCAAATCCAAAATGGCCTCCCTCCGGGTTGGCTCCTCAACCACTTGTTGTAGAGATAACCCCAGTAGGGAATTTAGAATATCTGTACTCCTGGTAGAACTTGCTATTTTGGTTTTCCAGTTTATATCTGGAAGATTGAAATCTCCCATAATGATAACTTCTCCTTTCATTGTCATTTTAGCTATTTCTTCAACTAGTAGATCATCTAGTTCTTTAACTTGACCAGGTGGTCTATATATCACACCTACACGAGTTACTGCATGGTTAGCAAACTGCAACGTAACCCAAACTGACTCTATGTTGGCCTCACCAACTTGTATTAGGTTAGATTTAATGCTATCTTTCACATACAGGGCCACTCCTCCTCCTTTCTTGCCTTCTCTGTCTCTTCTGTATAAAGAGTACCCTGGTATGGTTATGTCCCAGTCATTTCTTTCATTAAACCATGTCTCCGTAACAGCCACTAAATCTACATTCTCAGATGCCATTATTGACCCAAGTTCATTGATTTTTTTACCTAAACTGCGAGCATTTGTAGACAGGACTCTGAGCTTATCATTTCTTAACCTCAGTGCTTCTGGCCTGTTCTGGCATTGTTTCGGGGGGCAATTGGACTCTTTTATTTTCACTCTTTTGCCCCCCCTTCCTAGTTTAAATACTCTTTAGCAGATATTTGAACGTCTCTACACCACCTTTGAACCCAGAACCGTGTCAGAGGTCAAGATGAGGTTCTTCAGCAAGAAACAGCAATCGGGAGAGTCACTCAGAGACTTTGCATTATCTTTACAGGAAGCCCTTAGAGCTGTTGTCCAAGTAGACCCCCGTGAGGCAGAGAATCAGGACAAAACCCTGAAAGAGCAATTTATTGAAGGTGTCAATACAGACCATTTAAAGAGCCAGCTAAGAATGCTAGCTGCCCAGCATCCAAGTGCTGCCTTCTTAGACTTTAAAGAGTTAGCTATCAGTATACTGGGAAAAAGTCCACCAACAGAACCTGTTCGATCCGCTGTAGTGCCAGTAGCACAGCTGGTGACCCCTATAAACCTTTACCTGTCGTCAGTCAGGCAACTCAAGCCCCAATTCCTGACATAGTTGCTCTCCTTACTGAGCAAGTCCAATTCCTGACTAACAGTCTGGAGAAAGTTCACCAAAAGTTGGAACAATGGGAGAAACCATTATTGCTGGAGGATGAGAAA
Source organism: Bufo bufo (assembly GCF_905171765.1). Classification (NCBI taxonomy): domain Eukaryota; kingdom Metazoa; phylum Chordata; class Amphibia; order Anura; family Bufonidae; genus Bufo; species Bufo bufo. Next base: position 31,309,053 of record NC_053399.1, read on the forward strand.
CCTGTGTCCAAAAGGCTCTTCTCTCATGACTATAAAGAGACTTATTCCAGAAATTCAGGCGGACGCCCACCTGACCGCACTAGTACCCCCAAGCGGCCTATCTGCACATACTGTCACAAGCCAGGCCATACTGAAGCAACCTTCTGGCAGTTAAACGGGTGACCCCCGAGGCCAAGGACCACCCCTCTGGAGGTAAATCAATAGGTCCAGAAGATCCCTATTGGATGCCAAGATAGAATTCAAGCCTTGGTAGAGCCCGTTGTCTTGGAAGACTATCCTCTAGTTAGAGCTGCAAGAAGCCTAGTAACCGTCTCTGAAGGTAAAGTGCCTATTCGTCTCATAAATTTGAGTGATCACAGTGTAACATTAACAAAGTATCGTCCCATTTCACAGCTGATCCAAATTACATTTCGAGATGTCATCAGCATGGCTACAGATACCAAAGAGCAACTTACTAAGAGACAACACCCACAGGGCCAAAATTTAAGCACCCCCTGGTGGAAAGAACTTCATGTGGGAGATGCTTCCACACCAGAATACCAATTGGAGGGAGTACTGAAAATCGTGAAAGAGCATCACCGTGCCTACAGTAAGCATTCTACAGACTATGGAGAAGTAGATATCATAAAGCACTCTATCCCTACCGGTTCACACCCGCCGATCAAGGAAAGGTATCGGCCTATACCACCTACTATGTACCAATCTGTAAAGCAAATGATCCAGGAGATGAAAGACTCCAATATCATCAAAGACAGCCATAGTCCATGGGCTGCCCCACTAGTCCTTGTCTGAAAAAAAGACGGCAATATCAGATTCTGTGTGGACTACAGAAAAATCAACCAAATTACCCACAAAGATGCTTACCCTTTACCACGCATAGAGGAATCCTTGACAGCTTTAGGATCTTCAGCCTACTTTAGGATCTTCAGCCTACTTCTCTACTCTTGATTTAACCAGTGCATACTGGCAAGTACCAATGGCACCTGAAGATCGTGAGAAGACTGCATTTACCACCCCTATGGGCCTATTTGAGTTCAACTGCATGCCTTTTGGACTTTGCAATGCGCCTGGAATTTTTTTAAGATTAATGGAGCGTTGTCTGGACCACAAATTTTTTTTAACTGTCCTGTTGTACTTAGACAATGTCATCATCTACTCTAAATCTTATGAAGATCACTTGAAACATCCTGCCGAAGTTTTTCAAGTTCTCAATAAACATGGACTCAAAGTCAAACCATCTAAGTGTTATCTACTGAAGCCAGAAGTTAAATACTTAGGGCATATTGTCAGCTCTGAAGGTGTTAAACCAGATCCAGAGAAGATAGCCGCAGTCCGAAATTGGCCTACTCCTACTACGGGGAAAGAAGTGAGAAGTTTCCTCAGTTTCGAAGGATATTACAGATGCTTTATTCCTCATTTTGCCCAAATTGCAGAACCAATATTAGAACTTCTGAGAGGACATCCTAAAAGGTATCAAAAATCTCCAATACCAGTTGAATGGAACACTGAAAGAAAAATTACCTTCCAGCTCCTGAAAATGAAGTTAACAGAACCACTAATCTTAGGCTAACCGGATTACCAACAGCCATTTCATCTTTACACAGATGCCAGTAAGAAAGGCCTGGGAGCTGTTTTGTCACAAATACAAAAAGGTAAAGAAAGAGTCATTTCCTACGCTAGTAGATCTCTTAAAGGTACTGAAAGAAACGACCAAAACTATAGTTGCTTAAAATTGGAATTCCTCGCACTCGTGTGGGCTGTTACAGAAAAATTTTAAGATTACCTTGCCGCAACACCCTTCGTGGCCTTCACAGATAACAACCCGCTAGCGCATCTTAACACCGCCAAGTTAGGAGCATTAGAACAAAGATGGGCCTCACGCCTTGCTAACTACAATTTCACCGTGAAATACAGAACAGGTAAAGCAAATTAAAATACGGATGCATTATCCCGTCTGCCAACCCAAGAAGACCCCACTATACAAGAAGATGTTTGGGAAAAGGTAGAGATGCCATCCTTCTACAAAAGTTTTGCCCACCAAGACATCATCACCATCAAAGGGAAAAAGGTCCTTAACCTTCAACAACAAGTGGATCCAAAAATCCCAAGTGGACAAAGAAAGATGGATCAAGCTGCAAAATGAAAGCAGAGTGTTAGGTGAACTGCAAGATTTCTTCACCAGCGGAAGAACACCAGAAAGAATCCGCAGGAGGAATGCTGATCTATAATTGTTAAAATTATGGAGACACAGAAAACACCTCTTTCTACAGAAGGGCCTACTATTAAGAAGGGCCTTAGATCCAATTACCTGGGATCGTCTATATCAAATCCTAATACCACGCCGAGATGCAAGAATAATTCTTGAGATGTACCATGATCAATCAGGATACTTTGGCGTGCAGAAGACAGAAGCCACCATCCGTAGAAGATTCTACTGGATCGGGATGAGAGGAGACATTGAAAAATGGTGTTGAGAATGTTCCACCTGTGCTGTTGGAAGAAATGAGAAACATGACCAAAAAGCACCCTTACATTCCATTGTAAGCAGAACACCGCTAGAAATAGTTGCAATTGACCATGTGAAGCTGGAACCAAGTCGCTCAGGTTACACATACGCTATGACCATCATTGATCATTACACTAAATTTGTTGTAGCCGTGCCCGTCAAGGACTTGACCGCTAAAACAACTGCAGATGCTTTCTGGAAACATTTCTTGTTGCCATATGGATGCCCAGAAAGAATCCTTACAGATCAGGGATCTGCCTTTGAATCGCAACTCTTCAAAGAACTGTGTACCTTTCACAACTGTCAGAAAATCAGAACCACAGCATACCATCCCCAATGGAATGGGCTTTGTGAAAAAATGAACCAAATTTTAATTGAGATGTTAAGAGCGGTACCACCTGCTACCAGAAATGATTGGCCTACTTTATTGCTTCAATTGATGCATACCTACAATAACACTATTCATTGTTCTACTGGGTATACACCCTACTACCTTATGTTTGGCCGACAAGGTACATTACCTGCTGATCATACTTTGGGCGTACAAGTGCCTGATGTAATCAACCCTTTACCAAAAACTGATTGGGTGAGTGAGCACCAAAGACGTTTGCTTGATGCCCAAGAAATTGTTCAACAACGCATGGGACATGCTCATGAAAAACAACAGAAAGATTACAATCAATCTGCCAAGGCAGAACCTCTCAAAATTGGTGATCGTGTGGGGTTAAAAAATAACTATCGTACCAGCAAATTAGATAGCAAATGGGAGAGAGAACTTTACACCATTACTGCTATTCTCAATCCAGAGACTGATACTTATGAGATTACTCAAGAGGGCAAATCACGTTTAGTGCATCGAAATCGCCTAAAATTGTGTCTCAAAGAAGATACTCCAGAAGAAACTCTTCCAGAAGAAGCTGTTCGAGAGGAAATTCAATCAATAGAGCCAGAACTTGAAAAATCATCTGAATTAGAGGAACTAATACAGCCTTTGGGAAAAACATTATTAGACTCTGATCCTTTGCAATGGTTTTTAACTCCATGGCTCAACATCTTAGTGCCTGCTAATACTAACACCTCAACCAGAAATTGTAATTACTGCAGCTCAGGAAACACCAAGTTCCCTTGAAACAAGGCCTGCAGAGTCTCAGCCGCTTCGTAGATCCGACAGGATTACAGGAGGACAACCACCTGTCCGTTACAGAGAGTTCCTGCCCCAGCAACCGAGAAAACAACTTCCAGCTCTGCCAATTCAACGTTGAGTACGTCCTTAACTTGTCTGGAGTTCCAGAGATCAAGAAAAAGACTATCCTACATTTATTATGTTCCATTTTCCTTAAAGGACTTTTTAAGGGACTTTTTTGCCTTTCATCCGTTTTGCAACGTTCAAGCCTGCACCCGGAGATAGACTTTCACGCACCTGAGCCTCCGTGATATACTATTTTCATATTATCCTATGCCCAGGGAATGGACTCATACCCTTTGAGCCTCCTGAGATTTTATTTTTGTTTTTCTTCATCATTATGGACTATTTTGGCTTTTCCAGTACATCATCAGTCTTCAGAGGAAAATTGCTACCCCATTTCGTTGTTGCCTGAGATATGTTTGCATAACCAATTTTTACTTGCAGGTACAATAAGTACAAGAATGAGGTTATGGTATTGTTTCCTATGCATGCATGTTTTTCCCCCTTCTTATATCTTACAGGAAGATACAACATCGAGTCAAGAATGTGTCGAGGTCGACTCATGTTTTACCATAGGGGTATGCAGCGTCCCACTCAGTACACGTGGGAACTGCAAAATAGCTTTAAAACAGTATTATCATCTTGCATGTTATTTTGTACTACAACACCTGTTGTATCCCTGTTCATAGGCTGGTCTGGTGTAATTTATACATCCCAACACTAGATGGGGATAGTACTTAGGTCATATAAATACCTAGGTCAGGCCTAGAGGTAGGGGAGGAAGGAGAGAAGTCAGGTGAGAGAGTAGCAGAGTCAGTGGTACTCTGAGGCTACACACCACACATTAGTGGGTGAAGCCAAATGCAGAAATGAGGTAGAGCCAAGGTATGAGGCGCAGGAGAGCGTTTTCCTCTTGTGACCTTCTTAGATCCTAGATCCTGAAACCAGAGGATAGCGTTTTCGTCCCTGGAAGAAGTTAACAAAGCTAAAGAGAGACATCGGTGATAACAGCCATTACTAAAGGCTTAATGGACACCTTTGCACATGGTGGAGGACAATCTAGCTATAGGCAGCCTCACCATACTTTGAAGAATACAGATTAGCTACCTGTTTAAGGGCCTGGAAGTTAGAGAAACAAATAGGACTAAGCATACCCAATAGGTATTACAGGCAACCTCACCAAATTACACTGATACACAACCTTCAGGCTAAGCTAAACCCAGCCAAACCTATTAACAGTGGATCAGCAGGATTCCTTTAAGTTGCAAAGGACTGTATTCTATTTGATGTACATGCTGGAACCAACATCAGTAAAAGCTGTGAGTTGTATCCTACCACTGTCTACTTCATTCTTACTATTGGTTGTACCACCATTAACGGTACTGGCGTCAAGGACTAATACCATCAAGGGACTCAGCCGCAACAAGCACCCTAAGCACCCCTGACACCAAGGGCACCTCAACCTCCATCTTGGCTGAAGCTTCCCTACCACAGAGCGTGCCCCGGAGGATTTCGTGCTGTCCACCTCAACACTGTGCTGCCAGCCCAGGGAGGCTTCCTGCTAACCGTGAGTAAACCGATGAACTGTGTGTTATTGTTTGGCCCCTCATCGGCCCACCGTGCACCTCACGTGTTGCCCCTGCGGTACTGGCTGGCTGCACAGTGTGCTCCATTGAACCTCATCTTGAGATGAGTCTTACTCAGATAGCACAGGATATTTGTAATTGACTGCACTTTTGGCCTAAAGGAGGACAGAAACCTAAGTAAGACTTTAGTCTATAAAAATACAATGTAGGGATAAGAAGAGCTGAGAGCTTGAAGCTCTCTCACTTTCTTTGCAGATATCACTGTCTGCAGGAAGTTTACCAGAGCAATAAACTGGAGGTGTCTTACCCATTCTCTCATGAAAACAGCCAAGCGAAAGAACTTTTGATGATTCCAAGCTATTGGCTCATGGAGATCTTTGAAGTTTAGGGATACCATCTTGTCTCCAACCTGTAGCAGAGAGAGTACAGACGGAATGGTTTCCATTCTGAAACGCCTTTTTATTATGCATTTTCTTTTAGTTCTTTGAGGTCTATTATCATACGCCAGTCCCCTGAAGGCTTTGTTGCTAGAAGGTCTCTTGAGTAAACCACTAGACCTCTCTGTGACTCGGAAACCTCTAAGAGAACTTCCTTTTGAAGTTAATCTAGAATGAAGACACCTAGGATAGTCTCTCTGTTGGGGGCCACTTTTGTGATCATTATAAATCGATCTAAAGGAGGACTCGAAAACTACATAGTGTAACCATACTTTATAATATTTAAAACCCAAGGGTCTGAAATTTTATTTTCCCAGGCTCCTAATTCCGAATATTTCTGGCATCAGAATTCTGTTGTGCTAGGCTTGTTTGAGCCATGGTTTCTTTTGGCCTCTCTTTAGGGCTGTTGACCTGAATGCCCTTTAGGGCTCTTGCACACGACCGTTGGTTGTTTTGCGGTTCGCAAATTGCGGATCCTCAAAACACGGATACCGGCAATGTGCATTCCGCATTTTGCGGAACAGAAAGGCCGGTCCCTGATACAACAGTCCTATCCTTGTCCCTAATGCGGACAATAATAACACATGTTCTATTCTTATGCGGAATGGACATACGGACACGGAAAGCACATTCCGTTCATTTCCTTTCTTTGTTGCCCCATTGAAGTGAATGGTTTCACATACAGCCCACAAAAAATAAAAATAAATAATGGTACAGGCATGGGAAAACAACACGGTCATATGCATGAGCCCTTAGATTGCCTTGGATTGTATCTGAGTGGAGAACACCTATGAAAGGATCTCTAACCTCCCCTCCCTCTGCAAACCTGAGGAGAAGACTTGCCTTTCTTATCAGAAAGGTTTTCCATGAACTCATCCAGCTCTGAGCCATATAATCGACCAGGCTTATGAACCATGTTGCACAGACTATTCTTAGAGGAAACATCCGCTTGCCTCTAGTTTAACCCCTAGTGTCCTTCTGCTAGCTGAGGATAGGACCATGCTTCTAGCTGCTAACTTGGTTTTGGCCATAGTGGAATCCAATAAAAAGTCTGTAGCTCAGCTCAGTTTGAAATAGGTGAGAATCTAATCTCTGGAATGGCCTGTGTGTTGTGTTGAATCTGTTGTACACATTTAGAAAGGGAAAGCATTGTGTCATATTGTGCTAGCCTCACCTTAGCCTGGGCTGCGGCAGTTGGGCACATTCAATCCTATCTATGGGGTCTTTCAGATTGGCACCAATGGTGCAATGGTTCTCTTAGATAGCTTCGCTATAGCCAGATCCACCTTGGGGGGCTTAAACCAATCCAGATCTAGTTCATCCTCTAAGGGAAATATAAGCTTAAAGAGCATCTGTCAGCAGATTTGTACCTATTGTGGGGATTCGCTCTGGTAGTTAGGATTAGCGGGTGCAGCACAGAGGCAAAGTACAAGTTCTTGCTTCAAAACATCAGTGTTTATTCACACGTGAAAGCAAAACAGTTGCTTGGTGATCGTTCACACACATGAAAAGTTTATATACAAAACAGTCACCTTTTCTCCTGGGTGTTACTTCACACCTTGTGGGAAATTCTGCCTTGTCAAGTCCACATGCAGGTGTTAGGCGGCCTGTTCGCCCTCACAGGGGTCTGAGCCCTCCAGCCCGGCTCAAGCCGCAGATCCCAACACAGCCCTCAGATCACAGCACACAGACCTCCTGAGCTCCACTGTCAGACAGAGGTAATCCTCCCCACCTGGCAGTGCTGGCTGATTTTTATGCCTAGCAAAACCCGGCCTGGAACATGGGGAGTAGTCACCCACCCAGCACTTTGACTACTCCCAGTAAGAGCCGTCCCGGATCAGCTATTATAGCCATACTAAGTATCAAGGTGTCAAACAGCAACTGCTGCTGACACATAAAAACCGGCTCTTACTCCACCGAGGTTCTGGGCCTCGGTGGAGTAAGAGCCGGTTTTTATGTGTCAGCAGCAGTTGCTACCATCACGCGTACCTACCATCCACAATGATTCCTTGTACCTTCTTACACAATGAAACTAGGTGACCTGTTACATGTACGCTTGGCAGCTGAAGACATCTGTGTTGGTTCCATGTTCATATGTGCCCGCGTTGCTGAGAAATGATGTGTTAATATATGCAAATGAGCCTCTAGGAGCAACGGGGGCGTTACCGTTACACCTAGAGGCTCAGCTCTCTCTGCAATGGCAATTTTTATTCTGTTAAGCTGGACATTGTTCACAAAGAAACGGTCTTCAGTGTGGGATGTGGCCAAAGGACGTCCACTTCTATGCCTTTTTGTGGCTCTTCCAGTCTCTCTGTATCTCTGTTACAACCTGCTGATGACACTCTGTGACGCTCTAAGCTCAGCGACCACTTCCGTCTGAGAACATTCTGCTTGAAGACTCGCAATGGCGAGGTACTGTTGATCAATTGTTAGGTGTCGTCTTGGTCTCATGATGTCAAAATGTGAACAGCATGATGAGGAGGACTGTTTAATTAACAAAATTACAACTGGGGTCACTTATGGGCCACTATGTGGGGCATTATTACTGTTGGGTCCACTATGGGGGACATTGTGAGTCAGCATGGGGGACATTATTACTGCTGGGCGCACTATGGGGAACATAATTACTGTTGCGGGCTACAGAGGCTCATTTGCATATAGTAAAACATTATTTTTCTCAGCACATATGAACATGGGCCTTCAGCAGCAGGACAGCCGGTATCATTGGAAGCAGTATATTAGAAGTAACGTTCCTGTCTGCACATATATTAGATATAGGTCACGCTTTCAATTTGATGAGCACAAGTCAAATATGTCACTGGCAGATGATCAAGATGTATCGGGTACACTGTTCTTGTCTTTGTGCTCCTTTGGCACATACAAAGTACTATATAGGTTTGGAGCAGTCTCTACTCTCCTTCCTCGGTAGTACTTAGCTTATAAACCAGTCTCGTAGGAGACCGCCGCTGCTGCTTTTCCCCGTGCCTGGAAAAACATCCGGTGTCGGGGGGGGGGGGGAGCAGCCAATGGCAGACGGGGACGAGCCTCCCTAGCGTCACCCGCGATGCTAGTGAGGCTCGTCCCCGTCTCCCCCCCCCCCCCCAACACCGGATGTTTTCATCCGGGCACGGGGAGAAGCAACAGCGGTGGTGCGGGGACCAGGAACAGCACAGGGAACGGGGAGCCAGGTAAGTATATTCATTGTGAGGGGCCCGGGCATATGGGGGACATTTTTTTGTCTTGGATAACCGCTTTAAGCTTTACCAGCACAGTGATGCTCCTGGATAGCCTCTTACCTAAACCTGTTCCCTTGAAGGGGACAGCACCGAAAAAGTGCAAGAAAACGTGCACTTGTGTGTTGAAATGTCTAGATGTTTTCAGTTCTTGGGCTCCCTGTTCTGAATTCTTAAACACCGCACCACCATGTTGTGTTCTGTATTCACCCCTAAGTGGAATTTTTCCATCTTCTGCATGAGTAAGGAATACACAAAATAAAAATCAGCGTACAGTCTGCTTATTGAGGATATTGCTGAGCACCTAATTATCATAGATGATATACTAAATGAACTTAGCTATACTGTAATGACATCAGTACGTTTCCAGATGGCCTATGAGTAACTCCTAATAGCTACAATGTCCAAGTTGAGCCAGGGCCCACCACCTAACCTGATGTTTTCTCTGACCTTCTTCTCGGGTGGCTATGGAGAAATCATGCTTCTTTTGATTAGTGAGATGTTATTTTTTGGTGCTCTGTATTTGAATTGGTGGGCCCTCCTGACAGGCCGTGTGGCGTATTCTAGACTGCAGACATCCCACTTGCCTAACTGCACCTTGCCTACATGTCCTTACAATGACCATTCGTGCTGCCGCTATACTGAGCTCCGGGGCGCCGGTTTTCTATGTGTGAATCAGGGTTATTATCCATGCTTTTTTCACCTCAGTCTGCAGTACTGTACTATATTTTGTACTCTCTGGTTCATTCCTTGACTGAGCAATAGGTCTCTCTAGCTTGTAAAAGAGCTCTAATCCTTTTGTCTGCCTTTGTACCTTTTGCCTAATTCTTGGATTGTGACCTATTGCAGCCGGACCTGACCCGTGCCTGTTCACCGTGTGTCGCCTGCCCTGACCTTTTGTATTGTTTCAATGATTTGCAAAAACTCTACCTGCCCTGACCTCTGCCTGTTTACTGACTACGTGTATTGCCTGAGCCCTTGGTGCTTGGCACCTCAGTGTCTGATTTTTTTTTAAGGGGGATTTGATGTGGATTTTCATTCCTGCGCACTTAAAGGGGTCATCTGACAATAAATATTGATCACCTATCCTCAGGATAGGTCATCACTATCAGATTGGTGGGGGCCCAACACTTAGCACGCCACCGATCAGCTGTTAGAAGAAGTGGGGCGCTCTGTGAGGCCGTGCGACGTCACCTTACATCCGTCCCATGGCCTACATGCACAGCCACTATACAATGTACGGCGCTGCGCTCATGAGAACGTGGCGGCTCCCCGAAACGGCTGATCGGCGCAGGCGCCGGGACCCCTACCGCTCTGATACTGATGACCTATCCTGAGGATAGGTCCTCATTATATAGCCCCTTTAAGGGTGTGTTCACACGAGGCACTACAAAATCCGTCGCGTATCCCACGGCAGAAACTGCTGCGGTTTCAAAGGGTACGGACCTGCTCTCGGTTTAGCGCCACTGTATCCCGCCACCACTTTCTGAGGTGTCCGTGCGGTAACTGCGCCAGGACTGGGCCTGTACCATCTGGGCATGTTGTGGAATACCACATGGCCAAAATCCCTAGGCCATTGAAAACAGTGGGAGGTGCTTTCTCAGCACACATTCAGTGTAGTTTTCAGCACCGAATCCATGATAAAACCTGCGCCGAAAAAAATGATGTGTGAACATACCCTTAATAGGAATTCGGAATCTGCTTCAAGAGTGGGCAGAACACTCCATTTTCCCGCGACGAGCTTTTTTAAAACCACATGCAGAGAAAAAAGTGGTTTGAATTATCCATGCGGATTCAACATTGAAATCAATGGAGAATATCCGCATGCGCTTACTGGTGTGCCTGTGACTTATTTTTCTTTACTTGCATTCCCCCTTGTCATCGAAAACCCCCACTTATCCTGCATGCTGACGTTCTCCAGCACATGACATTAGCAGGATGAACACTGTGTGACTGCTACACTTCCTGATGGGCGGGTGTCAGGGAGGACTTTTCCCACTAGGGGGCAGCACGGGGCTATTGACATTCCTACAGTGGCCGAGTGTTCAGGAAGACGCCGCCTCCACATCACACACTTGTTACTCGCCTCAGCTGCCGCTCCAAGAGGGGAGGGCCTCGCTCCTATTGGTTGCCGCGGGAGGGCGCTCAGCGCCCATTGGATAGAAGTAACAGTGTGGGCGTGGCGTCGGGCGGACGGGAGAAGTCTGGTAGAAGTTGCCTCCCGGTTTCCGGCGGTGACCGTATCGGTCTGTGGAGAGAGCGGGGCGCGGAGCTGTGCACCGGACGGTCCGGGATTCCTGTCGGGTGAACACAAGGTAACGCGGCATTCCCGCACATGCTGTGGAGGCTTCCTGTTTACACGGAGCTGCTGTGTGGCACTACAAGGCGCAGCTTGACAGTCAGTGTAATGGCTTGTGGTCTTGGGCTGGTGTGGCTGCACCCTAAATTACTCAGTGTTACCATGACAACAGCTGTTTGGTGACATGGCACCGACATGTGACTCACACATCAGGGTTGTCACCCCCCCAGGGATCAGCATCCTCCAGCTGTTGTGAAACTACAACTCCCAGCATTCTCCATTCACTTGTGTGGAAGTTCGAATTACAGCTATGCAAGTGTGCATGCTGGGAGTTGTAGTTTCACATCACCTGATACTTGGGAGGGGGTGGGGGTGCAGTGGGCAGGTTACTTTCTGCTTTGCCCTGATATCTGGATTTATTAAAAAATGAAATATATATCTAAAAATCTACACAAAAAGTAATGTATATACAAAACCGATCCTCAGTTACGGCTCATATTATGGACCAGAGCTGAAATCGTAATTCTGCTGCCTGTTATTGCCTATGGTCATCATCCTGTCGTTAAAGGGGTTGTCCAAAAATTTAGACTGGATGGGGTGTGGGTAAAAAAATCCACCTTTTTTTTCCTGTTTTACCTGGAAGCCTTCAAAGGAATGGCCAACCGGGAAATATGTGGTGGGACACGGCTGCCGGAGTGAGAGGCGCCCTGTGTGAGGGGTCCTGCATGGGAGACCCCTGTCTAAGAAGTCCATAGGCTATATGGAAAGGATTGGTTTCCGCCATGCCATCCCCTGCCCACGTGTCTTAGTATGTAGTTATGACCAGCAAATCTGGGATTTTCATGGCTTATCGCTAGGATATGCCTTCAGAGTCAGATTGGTGCAGATCCCACCTATCGCTAAAAACAGCCTCCGAAAGTGAAGGCGAGCCCACCACAAAAATGCAGAGTAAGCACGCTCGGCCGTTTCCAGAGGACCCGTAGAAATGAATAGAGAGCGCACCGCACAAGTGCGACAACCGCTCCATCCACTTGCGCTTGGCTATTTTCGGGGACTCCCACAGAAAGGAATGGAGGGCAGCGGCACATGTGCAGCAGCTCTTCGCTCACTTCTGGGGTCCTGGTTTGTAGACCCCACCTCTGGAACCCGAACCCATATCTGACTTTGGTGGCATATCCTAGCGATATGCCACCAATGTCTCAGATGAGACAACCCCTTTAAGAAAACTGTGTTCGTTGGTCCACCGATCTCCTTCTGTGGTTTGGGGGGGAAGTCCATTCAGTGCTTGTTGTAATCCTTGATCTCACGAGAGGAAGGTCTGAGCTGATAAAATCCATTCTCCCGATGTTACTGGAGGCTTAGTGGACTCTGGTGCGATGATGTCATCACTGGTAGTGTAAAGGGTTTGTCCCGATTATCAGTTTAGATGATGGAGGGTGTCTGGTGATCGGCTTCTCGTGCATTAACCCCTTCCCTATATAGGTTGTATTGGTACGTACAGTAGACTGCATCGGTACTGGAGATGTGCCTGTGCCATCAATAGGGGTTACCAGCTATCAATCTGTTCTCTCTCGGCCATTGAGCTCCTTAGATGCTCTCGTCATTATTGACCGCTGCATCTATGGAGTTTGTCAGAGCATTCCCAGTGCAAACAAAAGCCCCCCGATCTTCCTTAGGGTTCTCTGATACCAGGAACCCATTTTGATATTGCCGGACAGCGTGCAGGGGTTAAACAAACAAAACAAAAAAAACCCTCATCTGTTCACGGTGCTCTGGTTCCAGCTCCTCTGCCTACAGTCCTCGCTGGATTGGTAGTGCGACATACCATCAACCCTGCCGGCCCGTCACTAGCCTCAGCGGTGGCTGCATTCAGGCCTCCTACTGCACCGTCGTAATCGCACAAACCCGCTGAAGAATAAAATGTTGCTTTTTGAATGCATCCTGAGAGCACAAAGTAGGATGGTTCTTAAAGGGGTCGTCCACTGATATATATATATATATATATATTATATTTTTTTTTAGACTAATAAAGTTATACCAGCCCCACCCTGAGTCCTTTTCTGATGTCTCTGTGAGATTTTAGTAGATGTGTGAAGGTGAACTTTGTCTATATAAACCTTTTTTTTTTTTTTTAAGTCTACTTTCACACTGGCGTTTTTTTCTGGATCCGGCAGGGTTCAGCAAAAACGCTTCCGTTACTGATAATGCAACCGTCTGCATCCGTTATGAACGGATCCGGTTGTTTTATCTATAACATACCCAAGACGGATCCGTCATGAACTCCAGTGAAAGTCACTGGAGGACGGATCCATTTTCAATGCATCCAAGGATGGAAAGCAAATCGCATTTTGCTCTCCGGTATGAGAACGGAACGGAATGCAGTTTGGAGCGCTCCGTTCTATTCAGTTACGTTTTGTCCCCATTGACAATGAATAGGGACGAAACGGAAGCGTTATAACGACCCTATGACGGATCTCAATACCGGAAAATATTAACGCTAGTGTGAAAGTAGCCTTAGGCCTAGTTCACACAAGTGTATGGCTTTTTCAGTGTTTTTGTTTCCGATCCTGTTCCGTTTTTCCGTATGGCATATACAGTATACAGTAATTACATAGAAAAAATTTGGCTGGGCATAAATTTTTCAATAGATGGTTCAGCAAAAACGGAACGGATACGGAAGACATACGGATGCATTGCCGTATGTGTTCCATTTTTTTTTTTTGCGGAGCCGTTGACTTGAATAGAGCCACGGAACGTGATTTGCGGGCAATAATAGGACATGTTCTATCTTTTAACGGAAATATGGAAACGGAATGCATACAGAGTACATTCCGTTTTTTTTGCGGAACCATTGAAATGAATGGTTCCGTATACGGAACCCAAAAAAAACGGCCCGTTCACTCGCACAAAAAACGTTTGTGTGAACTAGGCCTTAGTTGATGACTCTAGAATAAAACTGAAGCCACATTTTTAAGTTTTAATAAATAAACTTATAGTTTTGTATCTGCAGCTCCTATGTGGACCTGTGTGTCTCCATGGTAACAGACTACAAAAATAACCTGTGTAGTTTGAACCTGTAGTTAGCGGTTGTCAGGGTTTTTTTTTTTTTGTGCCAGGAGCAATATAAAACATGTACTTTCCTGCTCCAAGACCACTGAGATCAGTGTTTGGCTCTTGTCCCTTTAGTAAAATAAAAAACCTCCTGTTACCCTTTTAAAAGGGGTTTTCCGGATGTTTAATATTAATAACCTATCCTCAGTATCTGATCGGTGGGTGTTCGGCACCCAGGACCCATGACAACCACAGCTTACCAAGCACAGCGCCGTACATTGTATAGTGGTGATGCGTGGTATTGCAGCTCAGCTCCGTTCACTTCCATGGGGCTGAGCTGCACCTCGGCCACGTGACCAATGAACGTGTTGTCACTGACTGCTGCTCTACTGCGAGCACCGCTGCCTTCTCAAACAGCTGATCGCGGGGGGCCCAGGTGTCGGACCCCCTCCTATCAGATACTGATGACCTGTCCAGAGGATAGGTCATCAGTATTAAAATCTTGGAAAACCCCTTTAAGACCTTTAGTTACACGTAAAGACCTTGCACTTGCTTCTTTTTTACTGTGGTGCTCGTATTTCCCTGTTGTATTAGCTTTCGGAGTCTAGAATTAAGCCGGCAAATTATTTCTGTCCCTTCCTAGAAATTTCAGCTGAACAACCGGATAACCTAAAATATGATTGTGTAAATATATAGGAAATAGTGACTGGTGTTAAAGGGGGTCACAAAGGGTTAAAAGAAAAAAAATAAGCATTACTCCTCTCTATTGACTTGTCACTGGTCCTGACCCGACTCCGCGATTGATTTACTGAGCAGATCTTCCTGACATGTGAAGCCAGGACTACAAAATGTGAGGCAGCGACGGCGCGGGACTGTGGAGTGTGGCTTTTTTTTTTTTTCTTCTTATATATTCTGCCTCGTTTAAAAACGAACAAAAAAACTCTCTTAAAGGGGTTTTCTGAGGCAGGGCTACCATCAGCACTCTGCATATACAGGCAAGTGCTGAGGCCCACTGGGGTAGCTATAGGGGTTGCAGTTGTGACTGGGCCCCTAAACCAAGGGGGCCCAAAGGGCAGTGCGTCTTATAAAAAAAGTACTAGTTAGCACTCCCTGCAGGAGGCAGGGGAGAGAAGTGCTGTGAGCGCTGTACTCGCCTCTCCTCCGGTCTGCACTCTCCTGACTGCCTTTAGCGCCAGGACGTAATGCGCTCACTATGACCTAATGCTGCAGGCGGTCAGGTGACTGTGCAGCGCGCACCCAGAGGAGACCAGGAGCTGAGAATGCAGGGGAGACCACAGGAGAGGTAAGTTAAAGGCTATGTACACCTTCGGAGGCAATTTTTGTTTGATTGCATTTTACTCATTTTTGGCTAAAAATCATATTTTCAATTGGCCTTTATTAAAAATATTGAGCCATTCTGTCAAAAAGAGTTAGGCCTCTTGCCCACGAACGTATTTTCATTCCGTGTCCGTTCCCATTTATTTTGCGGACCGTATACGGAACCATTCCTTTCAATGGGTCCGCAAAAAACCCCAATGCGGGGTAAGTATATAATCTATATGGGAGGTCATTATAGGGTTTGTTTAACCCCTTTAAGCCACATTATTATCAGTACAAATGAGCTATATATAATGAGCGTTTAGGAGGTCGGAGATAAGGAGCCCGTCAGCTCCCCAGATGACGGGAAAAGACAAAGTCTTTCAAAGTCTGATACTGGGGGGGGGGGGGGGGGTCTGACATGGAGGTCTAAAGGGTGTCTCATCTGAGGTCTGATTTGGTGGTCTAACATGTAGGCCTGTCTTTTTACCAGACAAAAGTGCTGCAGATAAGGCTTTTTTTTTTTTGTCTGATCTTTGTGACAGAATCTGCAATGGAGCCTTCAATGCAGATGTGAGCAAGTGTAAGCCTACGTATTATGTATCTAAATTACTGCAAATTTCATTCTCCTCCTCGGCTAAAAATACTCCTCAAAAATGCTCAGAGGAGTATTTTTACTCTTCTGGAAAAAAAAATAGTGCGACCTCTGCACCAGGACTATCCTGAGTATAGTCATCAGCATCATACCGGTGAGGGACCGTCGCCCCCTCCGGTAGCCGGGACAGCGGTACTAAGGCAGTGTACAGTGCCAGACGCAGACAGCGCAGTGTAGTGGCCGTGCCGGGGTACTGCAGCGGGCGCAGTTGGTAGTAGTTTATAATGGTGCAGCCAGTTGTACTTCTGACTGCTCCTGGTATCCTCTGTGTACGATTCCTGCTTCATAGCAAACGTTTAACATGTTTAATGAGCAAATATTAGCATGTGAGACCAGAAATATTCGCCTTCGCTGTATGTGCAGCTGAAGCAAAGATTTCCTCAAATGTGTCGCCAGTGAGGGCGTGTTCACACGTGGCGGGTTTCTTGCAGAATGTCTCAATCATCTGTTAGGTATTTAGGTATTGTAAAAATCCATGCCCGTCCCGCAGAAACAACCCCAATGACATGTACGAAACTGGTTTTTAGTCGCAGGAATTTTTGCCACAAATGCACCTCGTATGACCGTCGTGCCCATTAATGGGAGTTTGCCATTTTAGGCCTTTGTTGGACAGGCCGTAAATGGCTGATAGGTGGCAGGGGGTCTCGCTCGCCTCAGGGACCCCTGAAGAACAGATGTTTGGCAAACTTAGGCTGGTGACGGCTACATCCTGGGAGGCAGAGAAACGGCAAAGCCGGCTTGGATTGGTCGGAAACCCCCTTTAATATAAAAAAAAAAAAAAAATGTTGTTTCTGGTAGCCAATGCCGATGGAATTAGTTGGTTCTGTACCGGGGAAGATGAGCCGCAATACGGTGGCCCTGGGGGCCACACAGTAGTCACACTCTCCTGTCCACTGTATAATTTCCTGAAACAACGGACCAGCTGAGGTGCTGGGTGTCAGACCTCACTGATCTGATATTGACAGGTCATCAGTATCTAAGTACTGGAAAACTCCTTTAACGGGGTTCTCCAAGATTTTAATACTCTGGATAGGTTATCAGTATCTGATTGGTGGGGATCCGACACTCGGGACCCCCCGCCGATCAGCTGAAAAAGCTCCAGCTTTTCCTAGGCCAGTGAAGACACATTCATCAATCATGTCGTGGCCTAGGCGCAGGTCAGCCCCGTTGAAGTCAATGGGGCTGATCTGCAATACCAAGCACAACCACTATACAATGGATGGCGCTGTGCTTCACAGGAGCGCCTCTGCCTTCTCAAACAGCTGATCGGCGGAGGTCCTAGATCTAGATACCTGTCGGCATAATGAGACCTCTGTAAGTAGTCCCTTCACAGAATACAGGCTGCTGTAAATGGCTTTTTTTCTTCCAGTGAAGTCTGCTGGATATTTACTGTCCTCATCACTTCCTCCTTGGCCTAGTAACTAAACTGCCGCTGCCCCTATAAAAATTACTCTCTTTCACAACTATATATAAAGTTCCCAGGGGTTTCCCGTTTTAGGAAAAAAAAATCAGCTAAAAAGAGGAAGTGGTATAAAATAAAGACGGAAATATTCCTTTTTCCGTAGCCCCGCAAAAGAAAAATAGAACATGTCCTATTCTTGTCCGTTTTAGGCATTGTACCAATGGATGACATAGGGATGGCTTTTTTTTTTGTGTGGATCTGCAAATCACATACAGTTGTGTGCATGTAGCCTTATTATTTATATTTTTTGCTAAAACAAAACATTACAGATGGGGGGCGTTATTACAGATGGGGGACGTTATTACAGATGGGGGTTACTATAGCTGGGCGGCCACTATGGGGGGGCGTTATTACAGATGGGGGGGTCACTATGGGGGCGTTATTACAGATGGGGGGGTCACTATGGGGGCGTTATTACAGATGGGGGGCGTTATTACAGATGGGGGTTACTATAGCTGGGCGGCCACTATGGGGGGGCGTTATTACAGATGGGGGGGTCACTATGGGGGCGTTATTACAGATGGGGGGGGTCACTATGGGGGCGTTATTACAGATGGGGGGGTCACTATGGGGGGCGTTATTACAGATGGGGGGGGTCACTATGGGGGGCGTTATTACAGATGGGGGGTCACTATGGGGGCGTTATTACAGATGGGGGGTCACTATGGGGGCGTTATTACAGATGGGGGGTCACTATGGGGGCGTTATTACAGATGGGGGGTCACTATGGGGGCGTTATTACAGATGGGGGGTCACTATGGGGGGCGTTATTACAGATGGGGGGTCACTATGGGGGGGCGTTATTACAGATGGGGGGTCACTATGGGGGGCGTTATTACAGATGGGGGGTCACTATGGGGGGCGTTATTACAGATGGGGGGTCACTATGGGGGGCGTTATTACAGATGGGGGGGTCACTATGGGGGGCGTTATTACAGATGGGGGGGTCACTATGGGGGGCGTTATTACAGATGGGGGGGTCACTATGGGGGGCGTTATTACAGATGGGGGGGTCACTATGGGGGGCGTTATTACAGATGGGGGGGTCACTATGGGGGGCGTTACAGATGGGGGGGTCACTATGGGGGGCGTTACAGATGGGGGGGTCACTATGGGGGGCGTTACAGATGGGGGGGTCACTATGGGGGGCGTTATTACAGATGGGGGGGTCACTATGGGGGGCGTTATTACAGATGGGGGGGTCACTATGGGGGGCGTTATTACAGATGGGGGGTCACTATGGGGGGCGTTATTACAGATGGGGGGGTCACTATGGGGGGCGTTATTACAGATGGGGGGGTCACTATGGGGGGGCGTTATTACAGATGGGGGGTCACTATGGGGGGCGTTATTACAGATGGGGGGTCACTATGGGGGGCGTTATTACAGATGGGGGGTCACTATGGGGGGCGTTATTACAGATGGGGGGTCACTATGGGGGGCGTTATTACAGATGGGGGGTCACTATGGGGGGCGTTATTACAGATGGGGGGTCACTATGGGGGGCGTTATTACAGATGGGGGGTCACTATGGGGGGCGTTATTACAGATGGGGGGTCACTATGGGGGGCGTTATTACAGATGGAGGGTCACTATGGGGGGCGTTATTACAGATGGAGGGTCACTATGGGGGGCGTTATTACAGATGGGGGGTCACTATGGGGGGCGTTATTACAGATGGGGGGTCACTATGGGGGGCGTTATTACAGATGGGGGGTCACTATGGGGGGGCGTTATTACAGATGGGGGGTCACTATGGGGGGCGTTATTACAGATGGGGGGGTCACTATGGGGGGCGTTATTACAGATGGGGGGGTCACTATGGGGGGCGTTATTACAGATGGGGGGGTCACTATGGGGGGGGGCATTATTACAGATGGGGGGGTCACTATGGGGGGGGGGCATTATTACAGATGGGGGGGTCACTATGTGGGGCGTTATTACAGATGGGGGGGTCACTATGGGGGGGGGCATTATTACAGATGGGGGGCATTGTGTACTGAGGGGTTGGGATCTTTAAATGAAATTCTTCCAGTTTTAACGGCCATGAAAAATGGATGCAAGACAGACAGACAATAGATGCACAAATGGCTGAAAAATGACCATGAAAATCTGACAGTGCCTGTTTTTAAATGACTTTTTCTCACAGTCGTGTGCATGTGGCCTAAATGTTATGGTAGGTGGCAGCCCCGTTCCATATCTTGCATTTAGCGCCTGGAGCTTTAGGATACACCTCTGTATATTGGTGTGGCTGCACCCCTGCGGTGGCCCTGAATCTGGCCCGGGTGTCAGGCCTGTAGAGCGCCGACCTCTCATAGCTCCATTATACATCCGGTAGTACTGGGCATTTCTATGTGTTTTATGTCTGTTTTACATGGAGTGTGCTGTCAGTGGGTTCCATATGGACTGACTCTGGTTTGCTGCTGATCACTGTTATTATGCACTAAAGACGCTATTTCCCCCTTTCTGGTTGAATACCTCACGTCCGTTACGCTCTGTAGTCACTTCTTGTTTTCTGCTATATTTTAGGTTTGGAGTTTTGTTGGTTTCCGCCCTTCGTGGGTGCAAAGGTGACATATTCTGCTTGGCAGGTCCTGGACACGAGCTCTGCATCCAAACCAAATGTGCACCTTTTTGGACACTCAGGGAGTTGTTAGGGGCCACACAGACTGTTAAAGGGATAGCACCATGCATTTAAAGGGATTATTCCACAAAAAGTATTATCCCCTCTCCAGAGGATCGGCGCTAAATATCGGATCATGGGGGGGTCTCCCTGCTCTGAATAAAGCAGTGCTCATGTCAGCCCACCGCTGGCCTGACTACAGCTCCGTTCAGAGAGGGGGCCCCATTCTCAGGATCACTGATTTAGCTGTTAGAACCCTCCCTGAATGATTCGATATTGTGATAAATGCGTTTTGTGGGATACTCCCTTTAATTTTAGTTTTGTTAGTCCAGATGCCAGCAAAAAAAAGGACAAAATACTGATATGTGCAGGCTGCAGCAGTATTTTGCCCAGCTTGATGCCGTTATTCACACAGGGCCACCGATGGGATCTGTCGGGCGCCGGCGGTGTCCAGCATATGCTGCTTTCGGTTATTCTGTTCCTATGCCGAGCAGAATACCGGAATTACGGCACAAGTGTGCGCCTAGCCCAAGTCGGGGGTGTGCCATAAATGTCTGACATGTGCGGATCTCGCCTCCTAGCCCCAACCCATGGACTCTGTGTATGGAGCAGTGACCGCACATGTGCGACTGTCACTAGTCACGTCAGTGGAAGTTGTAGGAATAGTTGAGTGACCAGGCTCTGGTCCAAAATGTGTAATGTGGATAATCGCATACAGAACGGGTGTGATAAGAACCTGGTGTAAATATGAAGTCATTTTCTGACAGTACATGACCTGTCATCTCCTCTCCTAAAATATAACCATAACAAGCACCTTTTCTTATGACGGTGTTATACCAATCCTCTGTTATTCCTACTAGACATGCATGCATACATGACAACTGGGTGTGTGCCACTTGTAACCAGCAAGTATCACAGCTGAATAAAGATCCTGTTTTTGCCAGCCTCTGTGCCCTCCTCACTTGGGGTTAGCAACCAATGTCCCATCCCCCCCCCCCTGCCCTTTACACTCTCAGGTCACATAGCTGCCCCTGAGGAACCTTGGCTTCTGATGGTAACATCATAGTGGCAGATTGTGCCGTCTACTTAAAGGGAACCTGTCACCGGGATTTTGTGTATAGAGCTGAGGACATGGGTTGCTAGATGGCCGCTAGCACATCCGCAATACCCAGTCCCCATAGCTCTGTGTGCTTTTATTGTGTAAAAAAAACGATTTGATACATATGCAAATTACCCTGAGATGAGTCCTGTCCCTGACACCTCTCACGTACAGGACTCATCTCAGGTTAATTTGCATATTTATCAAATCGTTTTTTTTACACAATAAAAGCACACAGAGCTATGGGGACTGGGTATTGCGGATGTGCTAGCGGCCATCTACCAACCCATGTCCTCAGCTCTATACAAAAAATCCCGGTGACAGGTTCCCTTTAAAGGGGTTCTCCCGGAATTTCATATTGATGGCCTATCCTTGGAGAGGGTTTGACTACCAGAAGCCAATGGCGCTCACCGAAACTCCAGGGAGCACAGCGCCATCCATTGTGTAGTGGCTGTGTTTAGTATTGCAGCTCAGACCTATTCACTTGAATGGGACTGAGCTGCTCATAGACCATGTGACCGGTGAACGTGATGTCACCAACCTAGGAAGAGACCTAAGTGCTCATGCAGCGCCGTGGTCTCTTTATACTGCCGATTGGCGGAGGTGCTGGGAGTCGGCTCCTATTGTTCATAGAGGCCAGGTCCTGCTGTTTATATAGTACAGACATGACATTCGCTGTAGAGTCCCCCTGACTGTGTAAAGCTGCAGACCTGGGACTCTCTTCTCAGGCGCTGCCTGAATTGTGGTGTTCAGAGAGTTTCCGGTGGTGACTTACAAAAGGCTGAAGAGTAATGGGAAATTTGCATTCTTCCATGATGAGCAAACAGCCTTTGCTAATGCCATCACTTTTCGGATGTCAGGATGTAAGTTGTCACCTCATTAGTAGAGCTACTGCATGTATGACTGACCCTAGGGTACATGCACACCACCGTGGGTTTGCAGTCTGCGAAGAGCCGTGTGCGGGATGGAACAGCCGGCCCATCTTTATCCGTAATGCGGACAATAAAAGGTCATGTTTTTATTTTTTCACGGAACGTGCACAGAGTCATTCCCATCCTTCTTTTTTTCTTTGTTTTTTGCGGCCCCATTGATGTGAATGGTTCTGCATATGGGCAAACAGAATGGACACAGACAAAAAATATGTTTGTGTGCATAAACCCTTAGTGGTAATATTACTAACTGTGCTGCTGTAGCTTGCCGTCTACCGGGGCGTTTAAGCTGTAGCTTGCGGCGGTCTACCTGCTAGCTTTCCTGCAGGGGATCTTTGGTTCATCCTCCCGGAGATGGGAGCACATTGCAGTGTGGTACGCTGTTCCCTTAGTTTGGGTTCAGAATAATGATTAATATTCGTCCCTCAGCTTTTGGGTGGACATGACTTCTACCACAATTTATTGTACAAGTTGCTACAGATATGGCGGTTTATTCTTCTGTATGGTTTGTATCCCTTTAAGAAACAAAACATTGGTGCTTGTTAAAGGAGGTTATCCAATAGATTTAACTTTTTTTTTTTTTTCACTCACTCACTTAGGACTCTTTCTTCCCACCCTATGGGAGGGCAGCAGCTCTTCAAGTATCTCCCAGGCTGACTTGTAATTAGCTTTTTTTTTTTTTTTTAGATATATATTTTTTTTCTCGTCAATATAAAAAACTCTGATAGCTCCTTTTTAATAGATTCTTGTGGGTTGACCCCTTATGTAGAGGTTCTGGTTTGTCACATAGGGTCACACATCCTCTTCTGCTTCCGTTCTTTATCTGATCTTGTTATAAGTCGTTGCACATTTAAAGGAGCCTTGAAGCTGCCCGTGGTCAGTGTGACACGTGGCAGCAGATCCTGATCGTTTAGTAGCTGGTTCTCCAAATACAACACTTTACTCCAAGAAGGACCATATACCACTATACACATGCGCATCACATTGATGTCAGTCCAGCAGGACCACCTACCATCTAATGCGTATGAGGGTCTCCCAGCTACAGTCTTATGTCAGATGTCTGGAGAAAAAGCTATCTCCCCCATCCCCCAAGCAAGTGCGGATGTGATGTGTTTTTCACTGATGGTTGCTAAGAGATGTTGTTTGTAAACATTCCCCTTTTTTTTTTTTTTTTTTTTTTTTTTTATTTTTTTTTTTTTATTTTTTTTTTTTTAATTATCACGCGTGTGAAAAACGCATTAAATCACATTGCACCCGCGCGTAGGGTAGGGGGATAATTAACTCAACGGTGGGGGGTCTGACCACTGGGACACCTCGGATCCTGAGAATGGGGGTCCCGTTGTCCCTAATCTGATGGAGCAGAGGTGAAGAATGCGCCCTGCCGCTCCGTTCGTTCTCGCAGATAGCAGAGTACTTTGCTTGGCTTTTCCCAGCAGTCCTATAGCGAATGAATGGAACGGCAGGGCGCGTGCTTGACCCGCCGCTCCATCACATTAGGGACATGGAACCTGTGTTCTCAGGGAACCCAATAGTCAGACCCCCACAGATCAGTTAGTTACCCCTTGTTTGTAAATAGAGGAGAAAGTCTAAACTTGGCACAACCCCTAGTGCGCTCCCTGGAGAGCCCCTAGTTTGATGTATACAGACCCCGGGCCGTGTATAGATTGTCCTGCAGCAGAAAGGTTTGAAGGTTGCACTTTCGGCTTCTCCAGAAGTTCCTCCTACGACACCATTGCTTGATTTAACCGCCCGGTTACGCCATTCTCTGTACACAACATTCAGTTCTGCTGTGACCAGAGGTTGGAGATCATTACAATTTCACAGCTGATACAAGAAGGCATGGCTCATAGTAATGGGAATTGGCTAGAATTGGCTTTTGCTAAAACTTCATTTCTTCTTCTTCTTCTTTTGACAGCATTCTGATTTAAGCCAGCTTGAATTATCCACGTAAGCCACCATGGAGGATGATATGAACATAGAAGGCATCCAGCTCCAAGCAAATCAGGTCACTGATGAGGTGAGCCATCTCCTGTCTGTAGACTATACATTTCCAATATGTAGGCCATCATTTACCTGTATTGGACCCAGCATGTCTTTGCTGTAAGCGGACAGCCCG
Source organism: Bufo bufo (assembly GCF_905171765.1). NCBI lineage: Eukaryota > Metazoa > Chordata > Amphibia > Anura > Bufonidae > Bufo > Bufo bufo. Next base: position 31,333,552 of record NC_053399.1, read on the forward strand.
TGGATTACAATTGGGGGAGGGATCGGAACCTAGGATCAGTAGTTTTAGGAGTGTTCTGGACATGTGAAGGACTGCTTTATAGTCAGTCTCAAGTACAAAACTCAAGAGTGAAAATGTACTGCTACCTGAAGAGGTTAAAGGCCATCTGTCAGCAGATCTGTACCTATGACACTGGCTGACCTGTTACATGTGCGCTTAGCAGCTGAAGGCATCTGTGTTGGTCCTATGTTCATATGTGCCCGCACTGCTGAGAAAAATGAGGTTTTAATATATGCAAATGAGCCTCTAGGAGCAACGGGGGCGTTGTCATTACACCTAGAGGCTCTAATCTCTCCATCTGCCGCGCCCTCTGCACTTTGACAGGACCAGGTGTGATGACCTTTACACTGTCTGGTCCTGTCAAAGTGCAGAGGGCGCAGCAGTTGCAGAGAGTTGAGCCTCTAGGAGTAATGGCAACACCCCCGTTGCTCCTAGAGGCTCATTTGCATATATTAAAACATCATTTTTCTCAGCAATGCAGGCACATATGAACATGGGACCAACACAGATGTCTTCAGCTGCCAAGTGCACATGTAACAGGTCAGCCAGTGTCATAGGGACAAACCTGCTGACGGATGTCCTTTAAGGTTAGGGGCTCAACAACACTTTTTTAAATTATAGGGCTCACGGTCTGACACCTAGCTTAGCGCTGACACAGCCCAATTCACAAAGGGTCGATTTGTTTCTAGGAGGTGTAACAGAGGAGCAACACAATATAGTGTTGTAAGAAAAGTTGCTCTGCTCGCTCCAGCATAGTCAAGTATTTATTAAAACATACAAGTCTGGGCAGCTGACAGATCCTCTTTTAAGTATGTGGTGTTTCATCTATGATGTATTTTATTCTCTTTTCCCAGTCTCTAGAGAGCACGCGCCGGATGCTGACCCTTGTAGAGCAGGTAAGAGGATTAATTTGAGGTCTAATAAAACAGTTAAGTCTTCAGTAACATTGCTGTAATGTTTTATACTGGGTATATGATCCACCATATAAGTAAATGTGAGATATCAAATTGCAACATCAAGAAGTACAAGCCGTAAGGTTATGCAGATCGAAGAAGTACCAGGTGTCACTAAAATCTGAAGATGGTCACATTTTTAAGCACCTAGCTCCAATCGGTGGCATGTGGGAGGGACATAAAAGCCAGAAAGCAAAGTTTGTTTGTTTGTTTTTAGCCACATGAAACCTCAAAAATTAGACCAAGTTGTGGGATGGTGTGATGCCTCCTGTTAGTCAATGTGCCAGTTATCACCACTTTTCACTAACTGAGAGGGACAGAATCCTTAAACTGAGAGACCTTGGTTTATCACTCCGGCAGATTGTTCACGCCTAGGTCGAGATGTCAGCACTGATCAACGCTGTGTACCCTGGTGGTTGGGAGAAAGACGACAAACTGGAATGACAGCAAGAGTTGCACAGAGCGAACCTCTGCACGAATGGATCGTCTGGTTAGAAGAAGAATGGTCCATAGTGATCCATTCTGTGCTGCAAGTGGAATCGAACGCCACATCCCAAGCCTAGGGCGGCAAACAGTGTCTACACAAACCAGCAGAAGGTGTCTGCAAATTAGACTAGGAGCGGACATCCAGCTCCAGGTGTTCCATTCACCTCACACCACCGCTCTAAAGGCTATCATGGTGCACAGCTAAAAGGCAATGGAGGTCTATCCTCATCAGTGATGAGTCTCGCTTTTGTCTTGGATGCAGTGATTGCTGGAGATTTGTTCTGGAGACCACGTGGGCAAAGCCATGAAGAGGCCTCCACAAGGGAACGTGACACCAGCCTACTCCCAGGATTATGGTGTGGGGTGGTATAATGTACAACAGCCGAATCTCTAGTCTTTTCAGGTTCACTAACAGCTCAGCATTAGGGCTCATGCACACGACCGTTGTTGTCTTGCGGTCCATTTTTCACGGATTCGTTCTGTATCTGAGTTTTTTTTTTTCTCTTTGATTTAAGTCCTCCTCTGTTCCCTTATTCCACAAAACATATCCGTATGGTGTCCGTATGCGATCTGTTTTTTGTGGATCGAAAACAGTAACTTATTAATCACCAAACACATGAGCAATATGGGCTGGGCATAGCATTTCTACAGTATGGATCCGCAAAATACGGATATCATACGGATGTGTTCCATATTTTTTGCGGACCCATTGACTTGAATGGGGCCTCGGACTGTGATTTGCGGACAAGCATAGGACATGCACTACTTTTTGCGGAACTGAATGCACACGGAGTACCTTCCGTTGTTAATGCGGACCCATTGAAGTGAATGGTTCCGCATACAGTCCGAAAAAAAAAAAAAAAAAAAAAACGGAAAGAAAATACATTCGTGTGCATGAGCCCTTACATTGATTTGGTCACGGAACAACGGGTACCGGGCAGGAGCCGGTTTTCAACAGGACGACACCAGGCTGCATGTTGCTTGTGCTACTGTGAGCAGCCTCAGTGGCCTAAACGTACTACCATGGCATGAAGAATCTCCAAACTTGTCTCTCATCGAGCACATCTGAGACGTCATGGCAAAAGTAGCTGCCAGCAGCAGATCTTGGTGATTTTCGTGCCCAAGTGTATTCAGCATGGCAGAACATTTCTCAGACAACCATGGATAGCATGCCAAGGCATGTAAGTGCATGTATTTCTGAAGCTGGCGCTCGTACTCCATACTGAATAAATCTAGATGTTTTGAATATTTGGCTTCCATTGTTTTGTCATTTGGACATCATTAACGTGTCTATCGATCCTGAGATTTCCATTACTTTTCGTTCTTGTTGCTGCAGTTTCACTGTTGAGAAGTGTAGATAGTAGGAAGCTGCATTTGCTGGAACCCTGTGCATGCTGCACATATGGTATGTCCACCCTCACGTCAACTTATAGTCAGAATACACGTTGTATGTTTTGAGGGTTTCCATAGCAAATTAGTTTTTTAGGCCTTGATACATTGATGCCCTATTTTTAGTATAAGTCATGAATATCAGATCGGTGGGCGTCAAACCTTCATATAAGGGGATACAGGACCTCTTAGATGGGCTCCCAGTAGTGGGACCCTCACTAGTCAGACACTTATTTCCTATCCAGTGGAAAGAACAGGAGATTAAATCCAGGGACAAGCCCTTTAATAAGATCATTTCTAGGCATGTATGTGCAATGGGTATAATCCTTGTGTGGTCACCAGTCATGTCCTGTGCTCTTACATGTTCATCACATCATCTCTGTCCTAGAGTCAAGATGCAGGAGTGAAAACACTGACTATGCTGGATGAACAAGGCGGTGAGTTTCAGTTCCCAATACATTTTTTACATTTAACGGGTTGACTCACAGGTACCAGACGCCTGGTGTATCTGTAGCTATAAATGAGCAATGTCCTCACATTTTGTATGTAAAACTATAAAGCAGAATACACACTGTTAACATTTGCTTGATGGCATGTAAGCGAGTCTCCAAGTCTGGATAAAAATGACAGGTAAAGCAGAGTTCAGGTGTCCTTCTTTTTTTTTTTTTTTTGTTGTTGCATCCTTCTACTGTGGATTAGCAGATTCCAGGTCCCCTCTGCATTCACGTTAAATGGCCGGCAGCTTGTCATACTACCCGATACAGACTGTCAGTAGTCTGAGACACTCCCCCCTGCTCATGATGTCAGCACTGTGTCCATCCCTTGCAGCAAGTTTATCACCCAAATAGCCGGTGCATTTAGAACATATTCAGAGCAGACCGGTCCCCGCGAAATGTAGTGCAATCTCCAGGTGGCATGTTATAGAGCAGGAGGAATTGAGCAGATGTAGATTTTTGTGGGAAAAGGTTCAGTAGAACGTGTAATATATACATTTGTCTCGTCTATTTCTGACTTTATTGTTCTTTGGGGAGGTGTTCTCAGTGACTGACCGCTATTTCTGTATATACACATTACACAGAGAATGCTATCAATCACTGATAACACTTCCCCCGTGTACATCTTCCAGTGACTGACCGCTATCTCTGTATACACACATACACAGAGAATGCTATCAATCACTGATAACACCTCCCCGTGTACATCTATCAGTGCCTGCCCGCTATCTCTGTATACACACTTACAGAGATCTGATAACACCTCCCCTGTGTACAGCTGAAGTAAAAAAATAGCAGAGATTTAAATAGCAGAGAGTCATTTCCTAGAAAACTATACATCAGCTGCTCCTCCTGCTCTATAACTTGTTGCCTGCATTTAGTGGTGGCAGGTCCAGATATTAAATTGGGGCCAATGACCGGCTCCTAAAAAATAAATAAAAAAAATAGCCAATAGATTTTATTTAAAAATGTAATGCTATCCACACCCATAAGCAAGCCTGCCATCCACTTTTCTATATGTATCAGGTTGCTGGCCCTTATTTAATATATTTGCAAGTTCTTCTGGGTTTCCCCCACAGTCTTAAAAGCCTACTGATGGATTAAAGGAAACCGGTCATCATGATCTTGGACTGTTATCTGCATTAATACATGACTAATGCTCCATGTAAGGACAGACAGGCCAGAAAATGGATGTAAAAATGATTGAAAAATCTCACTCTCATGTGAATGGAGCCTTAGATTTTGAATCCCATTAGGGACACGGACTGGTGTGAATGGTGGCGGTCCCGGTACAACAAAAAATCCTCTGCCCAGACAGTTCCTTAAATTTTGTATTTTGTGGACTTTTTCCATTCTTAATACAGTTGTTTAGGAAAGTACTGGAAGAAGTTAGAAATATAACAGAATACACTGGTAAGACTTGTCCATATAGGAATCAGTCGACTCTTCTATATGATCCACGATTAATTTTTCAGAACAACTAAAACGTGTTGAAGAAGGACTGGACCAGATCAACAAAGACATGCGCGAGGCAGAGAAGAACCTGACAGAACTGAACAAGTGCTGTGGTCTTTGTGTCTGCCCAGGAAAGAGGTGGGTTCTGGCCCTTTTAATCCATCGCCTGCAGCCTGCCATACAGCACACACTAAATCCTCTGAACGTGATGATATGGCCCCAGGGCCCAGCTGGATTTGGGACTTCTGAAATGGTCTATCTATTGTATGAGCGTTGTAGATTTCATCTAGTATCTGATGCATGTGAATGCGTCCCATGTCATCCTTTTACTATAGGTAACAATATTTAATGTGTAAAGTGAAGCCCTCACCTGAATATGTTAAAGGGGTTTTCCAAGATCTTTTTGCTGGATAGGTCATCAGTATCTCATTGGTGGGGGTTCGACACCCTGGTCCCCCGCCGATCAGCTGGTTGAGGAAGCATCAGCGCTCTTCTCAAACGGCTAATCGGCAGGGGTCCTGGGTGTCGGAACCCATGATGACGTATCCAGAGGATAGATCATCAGTAAGAAGATCTTAGAAAACTCTTTTAATCATTTTATATTGGGATTGCATAAATACAAATTTCCTAATTTTATTGTATTACTATAAATGCTTCCTTTCCAATGATGCTGATTGCAGTTATTTAAGCCTTTGTATATTGTGGTCGATAGTGATCGCAGCATCTGTGAGGTTAGGCAAAAACAAGGGGTCTCCCTCTGCTTTCTGATCAGAGCCCCCCACAGGGAAATTGTGGGGCTCGAATCGGTTGCCGTAACAGCCTGGGGCCTTGGGAAAGTTCCAAGGGCTATCATGTCTGAGTGTCAGAATCCCATAGACCGCAGAAGTATTCTATTGCTTCTGTGGGACAAACGATTGAAAGAATCCATGTTAAAGTCCCCTGAGGGGACTAAAAATGACAGTTAAAAAAATCAAATAAATACAAGTAATAAAAATTCAAATCGCCCCATTTTCCAATTTTACATATGAAAATAAACTGTAAAAAAAAGGCATTGCTGCCTCGGAATGTCTGAATTATTAAAATATAAAAATATTTTCCCTGCACGGTGTACGCTGAAAGAAAAAAAGAAAATGTGTAATTTGCCATTTTTTTGTCTTTTTGTTCGACCAAAATTTTGACTAAAAAGTGATCAAAAAGTTGTATGTACCCCAAAAATGGTACCAGTAAAGACTACAGTTCGTTCCACAGAAATCAAGCCCTCCTACAATGTATTTTTTATTTATTTTTTATTTATTTTTCAGATTTAATTTTTATTTTTTCAAGTAACGAAACATAATAACTATATAATTTTGGTATTGCCATAATCGCACTGACCCACATCGACGGTCATTATGTTATCTTTAGGGTACAGTGAACATTGTAAAAAAAAAAAAAAACCTTGATGGAATTGCCTTGGCCCCCCCCCCCCCCAATTTTACTGTACAAATCATTTTTTTCCCGTTTTCCAATAAAAGTTATGGTAAAGTAAACAGTGCCATTAAAAAATACAGCTTGTCCCACCAAAAACAAGCGCTCGTACGGCTGTCAATGAAGAATGAACAAAGATTATGGCTCTTGAAAGGTGCAGAGGAAAAATAAAAAAATAAAATTGGGCTGTGTCCCGAATTAGGACGGGTTGTAATGATTCCAAAAATAACGTTACATTAGGAAATTACTAGTTCTGCAATTTCCCAGCGTCATAAGTGGAGGCTTCACTGTAAATCCTTCCCTCGCAGTTGTTACTGGTTTGCCTTCTTACTAACAAAGCGCGCCCTGCCACCATTGTTTATTAGTCTCTTGTTTTCTCGTCTCTCCTTTGCCTACTAACATGAAGATTCCTTAGGAAGCTGAGGCTCCAGCTCAGGTCGGTGATCAGATGTTGTAGTCTGACATTGTCTGGATATTATGCTGCATGTTCCTCCTCCAGCCCTGTGATACTGTGTGTATGCATGTATGTGTCGTCCTGTGTGGCTTCTGCTGCAAGTATTTTGGAGGCCGCTGGAGATAAAGAATCAGTGCTGGTGCTCATCACAACGAGATCCGCCATCGGTCTCCTTTACCTGTGCATCAGATCCGTGCATTCATCGGTACTGCATAAACACCTGTTATTTGTTTTAGGGCGTGCACAGGACAGGAACACCTCGCACACTGTAGACACGCATACCTCATCATTTGTCAGGTCTCCGACACTCTTAACCCCTTCCTGACTGGATGATTTTCCATTTTTGCATATTCGTTTTTTTTTATCGTTCACTTCCCATACTAGCGCTTACTTTTACAGGACAAGTAGTGCTTTCTTAATAAATCGCACTGTTTAATGTTGCATACAATGTAGTGGGAAGTTAGAAAAGATAGGATAGAATTAAAGTTCTGCCAGTTTTATGGGTTTAGTTTTTGTGTTCTCTATGTGGTAAAACTGACCTATTACCTTCATTCTCTGTCAGCAGGATGACAGCGACACTTGTTAGCAATCATCTTCAGCAGGTGTAATACAGGCTTTACATCGGCCAAAATTTACATTCACTGCGTTTAACAGTATGGCTGTGGAAGCCACCATTCTCCGAATCTATCATCCAGATCATGATCATTCCTTTTACCCATGCAATCCTTTTTCCTGCAGGTGGATCTGGGCTTGGCCTCTGTTCTCTAAGGGGAAGGTTTCAGCATTATCTGTCCTCTTTTAGCGCCCTCTAGTGCCCTTTCAATCGGGCAGTCCACATTTTTCTTCAGGACATGGGCAATGCGGTACCCCTTTTACCTCTACTTGTTGCCACCTTGGGACATCAACCGCCTCCTTGACATACTGCCGAGGTCACCATTTGAACCCTTACAGGATCTTTCCTTATGCTTTTTCTTTCAAGGTAGCTTTCTTAGTCAGTCACTTCTATCCACAGAGTTTTGGAATGGACAGCTTTGTCATGTAAATCCCCCTTCTCGCTGCTTCCCTGGGACAATATTATTCCACCCAGTCCCCATCTTCTTGCTGAAGTTCTTGTTGGCCTGTCATCTTAATGAGCATATGTCTTGCCCTTGTTTTGTCCAGCTCCAACTCGGGCCCTCCATATTCTGAAAGTAGATCGGGCAATACACATTAATTTCTTTACCATCCTCTTTTCTGAGGTCGGATTCTCTCTTCATTATTCCGAATGGTCCTAGTCGGAGTCTGGCGGCTTCAAAATCGATCATCTCTCGTTGGATATGTCTTACAATCTCTGAGGCCTATCACTCTAAGGATAAGGAGCCTACTCCTTTTTGGAAGACCAATAAGTTCTGGAGGGGCCTCTTGTAGGGGCGTCACCAAGCATCTGCAGTGTAAGGCTGGTACTTGGTCGTCTTTATACACCTTTATTTTGCTCAATTGGGTCCACACGCTGATGCAGCGATGGGATGCAAGGTTCAGCAGGTGGTGGCCTCCTAACGTTACTTGAATGTTCAGAGTACTTTTTTCCCCACCTTAGGGACTGCTTTGGAACACTCTCTATGGTCTGTCTATGTCCTCACAATGACATGGATGAGAAAAAATGTTTTTTAGTTACTTATCATAAAATCCATTTCTCTTTGATTTATTGGGGGACATCTCCCATCCTTTTGATCATTTGTTGGCTAGTTTGGTTTTGCCTCTGGCCTGCTCATTGTGGGTTCACTCTGTTCTAGGCCCCCCCCCCTTCCCCCAAGTGAACGGAAGAGAAAAGGATGGAGTAAAAAAAAATAAAACATTTTTTTTGAGTCCTCAGTATACATCGAGCAGTAATCGTTGTGAATAGTGATGTGTAAGTGGCCATTTAGCAATGGATTGTGCAGACTGTACTAATATTCTTGATTTCTATTAACAGGGGAAAGAATTTTGAAACTAGAGAAGCGTATAAGACGACATGGGGGGACAAAGATTCAGGCTCAGCAGATGTGGTCTCCAGGCAGCCCCAGCAGATGAATGGACAGCAGCAGAGCGGAGTCGGACAGAGCGGCGGATACATAAAGAGGTAATTATCACAGTACTGTAGTCACTGCTCAAGGAGACGGCATGATGGGTTCACTGTTAAAGACCCTTATGCCATATTAAAGGGGTTGTCCAATAATGGCAAAGATGGGAATAACCGCAGTAAGTGTTGGCCAGGGGTCGATGGACATAGTAGTTGTGGAAACAGAGAAGCTTCTATTCACTGCTGGTTGTTGCTATCATTAATAGACACTATGTAATGCCACATTTCCCAGTTGCATGGCAGTTGGCTAGCTGGATGCTGTCACCTGCTTATTGTTTCAGTAGCTGCCATATGGGTTGTCTGTGGTGAGAGAACCCCTTTAAACATGTGTAAAAACTATATAAAGTTCACCTAATATGATTCTTGCATTTTGAAAGATGCCACCTAGTGGAAGGGACGTTATGTAGGCAGAAATTGGGACTTTGTTTAACGTGTGCTTTTGTTCCTCAATTAATAATCTTGTGGTTTCTTCTAGGGTTACCAATGATGCCCGGGAGGATGAGATGGATGAAAATCTGCAGCAGGTTGGCAATATGCTAGGAAACTTGAAGCACATGGCTTTAGACATGGGCAACGAAATTGACAGCCAGAACAAAATGATTGACCGGATTAACGACAAGGTGAGTCCAGTCTAGGCTGGTATTAAAGGAGTTGTCCGGTTTTAGGAGGAAAGTTAACAACGCGTGTAATCCACCTGCAATAGAGAATAGATTGTTACTTGCCTGACAGCTCCCATGCTGCCACTCTGCTTAATTGGCTGCAGCGGTGACATCATGTCCACAACATGACTGTCACAACCAAAGAGGCCATTGATTGGCTGCAGTTGTCCCATGTTGTCGACATGACATCGCTGCTGCAGCCAGGTAAACACTGCCCGGACAGGAGTCCTTGAGGTTGGATGAGGAATGGGGTCTGATGAAATTATTTTTTTTTAATTGATTTTCCAACCCTAAAAACCTCGGTGTGTCTTGGGTCCCTTTTATGAGAGTTTCACGCATTGGACTCAGTGTGTCAGCGACAGCACCTGTTCTTACCTCCCCAGTACTGACTGTCCGCATAGCGTTATTAATTTATGATGCTATGTAACTAGGGATGAGCAAACTTTATATTTTGTAAGTTCGGGTTGTGGTATGTGGTAACTGAGTCCATAATGCAGTTCAGCATATACCACAACCCAAACACGAACTTCAAAATATGAAGTTTGCTCATCCCTATGTAACCCTTAGAGGTCTGGAATGTACTGTATAACACTGACATAATGCTGTCAGTGTTATCCAATACATTCCAGACCTCTAACACTGACAGCATTATGTCAGTGTTATATTGTACATTCCAGACCTCTAAGGGTTACATAGCATTATATTGATTTATGATGCTATGTGACCCCCAGCAGTGCTGGGAGGCAGGTTGGGAGCTGCTGTATACTCGCACTGCGAGTCCGGAGGGTGGAACTTGCTCATCTGAAAGGGGCCTTATTGTCAGGTGCATCTTATGGTGCTGGAAATACAATATATCACCCTGTGCTTTGCAAGGGGTGAAATCCACAGCACCGCAGGTCCATTTACTCTGTTGATGAGATTTGCTAAAATCTCACCCACTTTGCTAGTACTGTGGCTTTTCTACATGCAATTCCGCAGCATATCTGCCATGTCTCAACACCCCATTAGGGGTTTTTTAACCTGTGGATGTGAATGTCTCCATTCAATGCCAACAAGAAGAGATCTTGAAACGCAAAGTATATTAAGAAGTTAAGACATTTTCAGTATGCAATAATCGTTCTGCAGGTAAGGTGAAAGGAAATATCAATTTAGATTTTTTTTTTCTTCTATGTTTTTGTCTTCTTTAGGTGATTGTTAATAAAGATCGCATTGATGAAGCCAACATAAAAGCCAAGAAACTGATTGAGTGAAAAATAGCGGCAAACTCTTCCCTTCAGTTCCTGTTTAAGCTGTTTAATTCTTTTACCGTGACGGCACAATATGAGAAGAGGTTTTAGGGAATGAAGCTGCCCTGTTGTCTTGTGCATTATGTATTCACAAAGATCCAACTCATCCACTTTCACTCATCTCAGTCTTGGAGAAATATTCCATCCCCACGTTGTATGAAATCCACGGCTGCACAACTGTTCTCATTGATTGTGGTTCCTACCATACAAATTTATTTATTTTTTTCCAAGACAATGAAATTTTGAGAATGTGTTTTCCTTTTGTGTTTGATAGCAGAGTAGCAAGGAAGTAACAATGTCTAATAATGGTAGATAAAGGCCACTGCATATAGTTCTGTACCCAAAAACTAAATGGGCACCAGTCAACCCAGTTACATTGTGCCTGTACTTATCAAGTCAGTGGAACTAAGCATTCCCATTTTAATTCCATAAATCAACCAAAGACGCTGTTTGCCCAATTAGCCATCAGGTAAGATAGAAAGGCTCTTAATATTGTGTGTGTGTCTTAAATCTGGGTACTGGGATTAATCCATGGAGGATGCATAAGGCCTCTTCACAGGGGCGTAACGTGGACACATTTTGGCATCTGTATTACAGCTGCAAATTCCGGCCTGACTAATGAGCTGAACCTGGGGCATCCTGGATCCCTATGAGGCTGTAAGTTTGGGTCACAACGGCCCTCAGTTGGGTTTGGAGTTGCACTTGCAATATGGACTCTAGGTAATGCTCCCACACTAGGACTGTCTGAATGAGCCCTAATTCTATATGCCAAATTACAGTCAATGTAAAATGTACAGAGAAGTTTTATTATTTTTCTTTGCCTGGTCAGTATTGGTTTTATGAAGAGGAGGGCCTGTCGGCATGAATTCTGTTAAAAATCCAAATCTTTAAATCTGTGATAACTGGCCATTCGTATGGGGGGCAGAGATATACTCGTACCACGTTACTGTGAACAGTTGTGGCGCTTTTTTTTTTTTTTTTTTTTTTTTATATATAAAGAAAGCAGCCATGGGTATGTAGACGCCTGTTGAAGTATCCTCTGGTCTCTGCTGAATACATTCTGGACTGGCATTGAGGCACCGGCATAGGATTTATCCAGCAGAAATCAGACTCTTTTTACTTCAGCTCTTTTTTTTTTTAAAGTAGTAATTGTTGTGCACACTTTGCTGTTGCTGAAAAATCTAATATCCTACAGGCTTCTCTACGGGTGTCTTACTAATCTGTATAATCTTCAGGGGCTTACATTGTATGGTAAAAATCAGGCTGGAATGGCAGTGGAACTACCTCAGATACCAGACCGCTGGTAGGAAAACAGCTTTCCCAATTATAACTAGGCCATCTGTCAGCAGATCTGTCCCTATGACACCGGCTGACCTGTTACATGTGCGCTCGGCAGCTAAAGGCATCTGTGTTGGTCCCATGTTCATATGTGCCCGCAGTGCTGAGAAAGATTATGTATTAGTGTATGCAAATGAGCCTCTAGGAGCAACGGGGGCGTTACCATTACACCTAGAGGCTCTGCTCTCTCTGCAAGCTTTAATTTGATTGACAGGGCCAGGTGTGATGGTGTTTACACTGTAAGGGCCCGTTCACACGTCTGTAGTGTATTGTGGATCCGCCATACACCCGGCCAGCACCCCCATAGAACTGCCTATAGGACACATTCTATTACTTTCCGGAGCCACGCTCCGGACAGCGCACTGTGTGCTGTCCGCATCCATTCCTGCCCCATAGAGATTGAATGGGTCTGCACCCATTCTGTGGACGTGTGAATGGACCCTCAGTCTAAGTGCAGAGGAGGCGGCAGTTGCAAAGAGACCAGAGCCTCGAGGAGTAATGGCAACGCACCCAATTGCATATATTACAACATTAATCAAACATAATTTTTCTCAGCAATGCGGCCACATATGAACATGGGACCAACACAGATGCCTTCAGCTGCCAAGCGCACATGGAACAGGTCAGCCAGTGTCATAGGGACAGATGCCCTTTAAGAAGCACTCTGGAGAAAAAAATTAATTGTTTAACTCGGTCCATTAGTAGTGCTGTTAGCTTTCCTACCTGATTTTATCTGCTCCATTCTGCCATTATCACGTGCCTTAGACTGCATAAATCCTACAGCAGCGATTCGCAACCTTCATCACTCCAGCTGCTGTGAAACTACAACTCCCAGCATGCACACTTACTTTGCTGTTTTCTTAACTCCCATAGAAGGAAAGGATGATTCTGGGAGTTGTAGTTTCAGAACAACTGGAAGTTGCTGACCCCTGTCCGCAGCTTACATTTGGACTGGTAGTCAGTCTTTCTATACGTTACTGGGAGACTCTGACTTCCGCTGCATACAGACGCTGTAGGATTTGTACAGCCCGATTACAGGAATGGCACTGACAACTCAGGAATAAAGAAATAGATAAGAAAGAAAAAAACTGCGCCACTCTTGTTCAGAGGCTGTGCCTGGTATTGCACCTGCTTATTAGCCACCACTGAGTCGATCTCCCCAACACACCAAATATGATCTCACTGCTGTGCCTTGGTTTTTTTTTATTTCCCATTAGAGCTGGCGATTCATGTTGTATGTATACTGTCATTATTCCCACTGTGAGTACAAGCACTAGGAATGTAAGTGTTAGACTTTCTCATAAGGAACTTTATTCCGGCCAGAACATAGATAGCAGCAGTGCCTGGTCATAGGGGTTGTCCTAAATAATAAACACACCACCTCCTGTTCTGTCCACAGCTCCTATGCTGCCCTGACTGACGCCATGGTAACAGACTACAGAAAACCTTTGTGGAGTCTGATTATGCAGTCGCAATCCATTTATGCCCTAGTTCTTGCCAATATCCCAAATTGCATGGATGTAAGAGTATAATGACAGGATCAACGTTCAGTTCCATAGGAGCTGTAGACAGAACTTTACTGGAGGTGGAAACTGAACCCTTTAGTTTAGGGGCAATTGGCTTACATTCTGGAACTACTTGCCCCTCCAGTTCAGAGGAGTCTGTCCCTAGGAAATTCACTGTTACACCAGACACTGTCTTGTAGGGCTAGCTCAGGTGAATGTAATATTACCTCTCACTTAGCGATCCGTTACTACATTCTGGAGAATAGGACTTGTAATCCATATGCAAATAAGCAGCTAAGTGCACTAAGGGCGGGCCCAAGTCACTCTGTGCAACCTTACTCCTCTGGCAGCCCATCCCTATTTCTTGATCGACAGACCCAGGGTCCTGCATAATCATCTCACCTGACCCTGTCAATTAGGAAGTAGGAGGAGCCAGGGTGCACAAGACTTGGTCCCGTCCTCAGTGCTCTTACCTGGTTATTTGCACATGGATTAAAAGTTGTTGTTTTTTCCCCAGAATGTAATGGATCAGTTAATGAAAAGGTATCCGCTAGCCCTACAAGGCAATGTGTCTGGTTTATTTGTGTATTTCCTGGTGCTATACTCCCTTTAATCTTGGACAACCCCTTTAACCTCTAGCACAGCGTGCAAGATTTGGTCAAGAATGTATGTTTTGTATAAAACCGCATCGGCGTTGTATGTGGAGTTGTCCTCCATGTTGATTTTGTATTTATGTCTTTACGAACATAACACATCACAAATGTGCCTTCCCGTTTTCTTCTGAAAATGTTTTTAAAGTGCTAACCTTCAATAAATGTAGCTGTGAAGAATCGGCTGTGAGAATTCCTGACTAAGGGTAGTTTCAGACTAGCGGCAGGGGACTCCGGCGGGTGAACAGCCTGTCTGATCTGTTCTGCCGCTAGTTCATGTGTGCCCCCCCCCGGACTGCTGCTCCGTCCCCATTGACTATAATGGGGGCGGAGTTCCGGTGGCAGCACGGCAGCGCATGCCGAGAGGCGGCCGGACTAAAAGTACCGCATGTTGGACTTTTTTCTCCAGTCTAAAAAAAAAAAATGATCTCGGATGAAAATGTCTCCAACTGATGCCAAATGTGCATTTACTCATACACAGGATCTGTTTTATTATTTTTCTGTTCTTCAGATGGATCAGAAAAATAACAGTGATGTGAACTCTCCCTGAGGCACTTTTCCTTTACACCACTTTTGATAAATCTCCCCCTTTGAGCGCAATGCTACATGTACCCCGTATGCTGCTCGGGAGGCCCCCCCCAGTCACCCTTTTACATGAAAGTCTGTCCATAAAAGTCTAATGTTGAACACATTATATTTGACATGAGACATTAGCTAAAAAAGAAAAGTGTACATTTAGTAAAAGTGTAGATGATTATTAGATTACAATCTGATAAAATGCTAAATTAAATCCCTGAAATAAAAATCGCGTGTAGTAAGTTGAGTCAGCTGTAGCTAATAGCATTTCTATCCATAGGGTGGGCCTGCTTCCACTTTAAGTCACTTGGGGGAGGGTGACGCCCGCCCAATGCAGTAACATTATAAACTCAACAATTCTGCATCCCGGCTGTACCGCAATCAGTGTCCCTGCCTGTGGTTCCAGTCCGCACGTAGTCATCAATGGCTCCCACCTGCCCATGCTGTTACTGGGTCGGAGTTCTCTATAGCTGATGTAAGAAGCTGTGAGGCCCGGACACAGGCCCTATATTCAGTGCTCAACCCGACAAACGGGCGAGGAAGTTGCCGCAACTAATGCTTCAATAAGTGCTGCTCATCACACAAACTTCTTCCGTGTGGCCGTGAACCGCTCCATGTACTGCAAAAAAAAAAAAAAATACATGCAGATCAGCGGGTTTATCCAGGTAAACGTACACTGGTGCATATTACTAGACACTTCAATGCAGACAAGGGAATGGTACTGTAATAGTGAGATACTGGGTATTTCAGCTGAGATAGTTAAAGTGGTTTCCCATCTCAACATCTGTGTCATATCCCTAGGATGTGCCACAAATGTCCGATAGGTGCAGGTCCCACACCCATCTCCAGAACAGGGTCCCTAAAGTGAACGTGAGTGCACAGCGTTCCCTCCATTCACTGCTGTAGAATGTGCTCCGCTATTTCTGGAAATCCCATAGCAGTAAATGGACAAGAAGCTGCAAAAGTGCTGCCACCTCTCCGTTCTCCATGGGACTACCTGACACAGCCATTTATAACCTACCACGATCCCATACACAGTATTTGCTATTAGAGGCAAAATCTGACCCATAATGTGGTTAGATACATACAAAGCCATTATGTGCATGAAGGTGGGTACAATATGTCTAAGCAAGTAATAGCTAATGTGTCTCCATCACCCAACTATGCCCAATTTAAAGGGGATTGCCTGTTTGATCTCTGCTTGTGAGAATGGTCACTGTTCCGTAAGTACCAGCAGTGTGAGGAAGACCAGAGGTGCAGAGGAAAAAAAACATCATTTTCAGTTTAAATGTGAAACAATTGAGTAATGTCGCACTAAAATGGGGTGGAGAACCACGTAGAGGTGCACCCACTAATCAGACAACACCCAGTCTGAAAATGGTGAATAATATAAGTAATGGAAGTGGGGCACACTCTAAAAGTATAGGGATCTTTAATGACAATATAGATAATAACAATACATAATATCAGCAAGTATAAAATTGGATATGAAACAGCAGATAAAAATGGTACCGACAATAAAATGGATAGTTATAAAAGGATATACACTACAGCTATATAAAATACATTAAATCAGACAATATATTTAATAGATATAGATCCCAATAATAATTATACGGATGTGTGCGTTGGATTCAAATATTCAATATAATAGATAGTTCACTGGTTGTATTTTATGTTCCATATAGGATTTAAGCAGTAATATGGGTTATCCTCTCCCGTAGACAGTCCTCTATCACCACTATATATCAATAATCAAAGTCTCAGGCATATGCAGCTTAACTGTTTGGCTGTACAACAGTCAGGCTGTTCATACGCACAGCGGCGTCCCGCTGTATTTTGATTATGGAGCGATCGCTTGTTGGAGATATGCAAGTGCTTACCCGAGGGTCTTTAGGTGGTGGATCGTGGGCTCTCGACTCGGTAAGTCCGTCCTGTCTCCGGTCTCAAGAGCTAGTAACCAGATTTAAACTTTGGCGCCAGTGAGGTTTGTTTGCTCCACGTGGTGTAGTTACCTCTCGTATAATAGCAGTGGCTCACTTCGGCACCTCGCTGGTTAAAAGGCAGTTTGTCCAGGCTGCAAGTCTGAGGAAGCCTGGACAAACTGCCTTTTAACCAGCGAGGTGCCGAAGTGAGCCACTGCTATTATACGAGAGGTAACTACACCACGTGGAGCAAACAAACCTCACTGGCGCCAAAGTTTAAATCTGGTTACTAGCTCTTGAGACCGGAGACAGGACGGACTTACCGAGTCGAGAGCCCACGATCCACCACCTAAAGACCCTCGGGTAAGCACTTGCATATCTCCAACAAGCGATCGCTCCATATTCCAAATACAGCGGGACGCCGCTGTGCGTATGAACAGCCTGACTGTTGTACAGCCAAACAGTTAAGCTGCATATGCCTGAGACTTTGGGACTTTGATTATTGATATATAGTGGTGATAGAGGACTGTCTACGGGAGAGGATAACCTATATTACTGCTTAAATCCTATATGGAACATAAAATACAACCAGTGAACTATCTATTATATTGAATATTTGAATCCAACGCACACATCCGTATAATTATTATTGGGATCTATATCTATTAAATATATTGTCTGATTTAATGTATTTTATATAGCTGTAGTGTATATCCTTTTATAACTATCCATTTTATTGTCGGTACCATTTTTATCTGCTGTTTCATATCCAATTTTATACTTGCTGATATTATGTATTGTTATTATCTATATTGTCATTAAAGATCCCTATACTTTTAGAGTGTGCCCCACTTCCATTACTTTTATTTTCAGTTTAAAGCATGTGGTTTTGGCCAAAGTTATACTTAACTTGGGCAACCACTTTAAAGTGGTTCTCTGGGAATTAATAAAACAACATCACTTAACATACCTAAATACTACTTTATAATAAACACATTCCCAAATAGCATTTATCTCATACTAGCAGGATGACCCGGCCTCACACGAATATATTTCCAGTATTTTATCTTCTTTTTTGAGGTTAAAAGAAGTCCACAGTGTTCCCTATAACAGTGACCTCTACAGCACACCTCCCCCTTAATAGTAACCTCTACAGCATCCCATCCCCTTAACTTTGACCTCCACAGCATCCCATCCCTTTAACAGTGACCTATCCAGCCCTATGCCCCCATAAGTGTTCTCCACAGCGGCCCATTCACTTAAAACTGACCCTCCCCACAGCATCCTGCCCCTTAACTTTGACCTCCACAGAACCTCACCCCTCTTTATACTGACCAACACAGTGGCTTGCCCCTTAATCACCCCACAATGCCTTGCCCCCTTAAAAGTAACCTCCACAGTGCTCCACCCCCTTAACATTGACCTCCACAGCAGCCTGCCCCCATAACATTGACATGCACAGGGCCCCTCCACACTGCAACACACCACCTTAATATAAGTACCCCATCCCCTTAAAATGTGACATATGCCAAATTTGGTGCAGATCGGTTCAGTCGTTTGGCCGTCCATAAAGAACAGACATATAACGTACACGGGCCAGCATCTGTGTTTTGCGGATCCGCAGAACACTACGGTCATCTGAATAAGTTCTTTATGTGCGGCCAAACGACTGGACCGATCTGCACCAAATTTGCCATATAGATACATCGGGTGGGTAACATTTTATACCAGGTCTCAGCTCTCAAAGACGTACCGTCCCTGATATTCCCCCAAAAATGCAAATATGGCACCATCACATGACCCTTATCAGCCAATAGAAGCTCACAGGTCCTTCAGTCTCAACATACAAAGAGTTTTACAACGGGTTTCCATAACAACCCAACCTTTTTTTATTCACTGCTGTAAGTTACCTTTAAAAGGGACAGGGCACTGTGGATGACACTGTAAAGGGAGTGGTGTGGAGGTCACAGGTAAGAGGACGGTCCGCGTTATGGGGCGGGGTGCTGTAGAGGTCACATTTTAAGGTTATGGAGCGCTGTGGAGGTCACTTAAGGGGGCTGGTTATTGTGGAAATCACTTAAGGAGATGAGGTACTGTGGAGGTCATTGTTAAAGGGGCGGGCACTGTGGAGGTCTCTATTAAGGGGGCAGAGAACAGTGGAGGTGACTGTTAAGGTCACAGTTAAGGGGGCGGGCAGATATGGAGGTCAATGTTAAGGGACGGGGTGCTGTTGAGATCACTGTTAAGGGGGACACTGAATATCTTTGAACCACTTGCAAAAACATTTAATTAAATAGTCGAAATATACCCGTGCAAAGCCGCTTATTCTGCTAGTTATTTATAATGGCTTGTTTTCTCTAGGGGGTGGTCATCAGGTTAAATACGATTGCTGCTGGCCTGTTCACACAAACAAAACCCATCTGACTCTTGCAGCAGGACAGAAGATGTCATCAGCTGTGCATAGGAAGGTAATTTATGAGAGTAGAAGGTTGGAGGAGTGTTTAAACTAGAGACTGGGGACGACGACGAATTACATTATAGGAGGGGAAGATAGTGCAGATAGAGACCGGGGGCAAGGTAGTGGGACTAGAACAGTTCAGAAGGAAAGGTGTAGGGCAAAAAATATACATAAACCTCTCAAATGTATGTATACTAATGCCAGAAGCCCGACTACTAAAACTGGGGAACTGGAATTAGTGATGTGTGAGGAGGACTATGACATAGTGGGAATAACTGAGACATGGCGGCATGATAGCTATGACTGGGCGGTTAATGTACAAGGTTACAGTCTGTTTAGAAAGGATAGTCAAAACCGGAGAGGGGGAGGGGTCTGCCTTTATGTAAAGTCCTGTCTAAAGCCCACAGTCCGAGAAGATATAAGGGAGGGACATGAACATGTGAAGTCACTGTGGGTAGAAATACATGGAGGTAATAATAAATTACTAATAGGAGTTTACTATAAACCACTTAATATACTAAAAGTCCACAGAAAATCTACTACTAAACTAGATAGACAATGTGGCAAATCATAATGAGGTGGTTATTATGGGGGACTTCAACTACCCAGATATAGACTGGGAAACTGAAACCTGTACATCTCATAAAGGAAACAGGTTCTTGGCAATAACTAAAGACAATTATCTCTCCCAACTGGTTCAGGACCCAACTAGAGGGACGACCATACTGGACTAAGTATTAACCAATAGGCCTGACAGAACAACAGACGTGCAGGTTGGTGGACACCTGGGAAATAGTGACCATAAAGTAATAACCTTCTAATTATCATTCAAAAGCACGTTTCTACAGGGAGGAACAAAAATACCAAACTTCAAAAACGCTAAATTTAAGCAACTAAGAGAGGACATAGGCCTAACTAACTGGGACAAAGTCCTCAAAAATAAAAATACAGACACAAAATGGGATATCTTTAAAAGCATCCTAAAATCTCATTGTGAGAGGTACATACCGTCTGGGAATAAAAGGTTAAGGAACAAAAAGAAACCAATGTGGATAAATAGAACTGTAAAGAAAGCAATAAATGACAAAAAGAAAGCATCTAAAATCACTAAAACAGGAGGGTAGCATGGAAAAACTATAAGGAAAAAAATAGAACATGGAAAAAACAAATAAAAGCAGCCAAACTAGAGACCGAGAGATTAATTGCCAAAGAGAGTAAACTAACCCTAAAATGTTCTTCAATTGTATAAATCTGAAGGTGTCGGCCCTTTAAAGAGTAATGAGGGGGGAGTCGCAGAGAGCGACGAGGAGAAAGCAAAGCTGTTAAATATTTTTTTCTCCAATGTATTCACTGAGGAAAATAAACTGTCAGATGAAATGCTGAATGTAAAAATAAATTCCCCATTAAAAGTGTCCTGTCTGACCCAGGAAGAAGTACAACAGCGAATTAAAAAGATTAAAATAGACAAATCGCCAGGACCAGATGGCATACACCCCCCGTATCCTCAGAGAATTAAGTAATGTCATAGCCAGACCCTTATTTTTGATATTTGCGGACTCTATACTGACAGGGAATGTCCCACAGGATTGGCGCATAGCAAATGTGGTGCCAATATTCAAAAAGGGTCCAAAAACAGAGCCTGGAAACTATAGGCCGGTAAGTTTAACATCTGTTGTGGGTAAACTGTTAGAAAACCTTCAAAGAGATGCCACATCGGAAAAAAGCAAATAACGCCATATCAGCATGGCTTCATGAGGGATCGGTCATGCCAAACTAATTTAAATCAGTTTCTATGAGGAAGTAAGTTCTAGACTTGACAGCGGCGAATCAATGGATGTCGTATATCTGGACTTCTCCAAAGCATTTGACACTGTACCACATAAAAGGTTAGTATATAAAATGAGAATGCTCGGACTGGGAGAAAACGTCTGTATGTGGGTAAGTAACTGGCTGAGGGATAGAAAACAGAGGGTGGTTATTAACGGTACACACTCAGATTGGGTCACTGTCACTAGTGGGGTACCTCAGGGGTCAGTATTGGGCCCTATTCTCTTCAATATATTTATTAATGATCTTGTAGAAGGCTTGCATAGTAAAATATCAATTTTCGCAGATGACACTAAACTGTGTAAAGTAATAAACACTGAAGAGGACAGTATACTACTACAGAGGGATCTGGATAGATTGGAGGCTTGGGCAGAGAAGTGGCAGATGAGGTTTAAAGGGCTTCTGTCACCCCACTAAACCAATTTTTTTTTTTTTGTGTACTTACAATGCCTATCCTGCCATACATTATGTTATTAATCATTTTCGTTAAGTAGATTAGCATATCATAAAAGTATGTTTTTTTGCTAAATCTACTGAACGAAAATGATTAATAACAATGTATGGCAAGATAGGGATTATAATTACACAAAAAAAAAAAAAAGTTTAGTGGGGTGACAAGCCCTTTAACACTGACAAATGTAAAGTTATGCACATGGGAAGGAATAATGCAAGTCACCCGTACATACTAAATGGTAAAACACTCGGTAACACTGACATGGAAAAGGATCTAGGAATTTTAATAAACAGCAAACTAAGCTGCAAAAACCAGTGTCAGGCAGCTGCCGCCAAGGCCAATAAGATAATGGGTTGCATCAAAAGGGGCATAGATGCCCATGATGAGAACATATTCCTACTACTTTACAAATCATTAGTCAGACCACACATGGAGTACTGTGTACAGTTCTGGGCTCCTGTGAACAAGGCAGACATAGAGCTGGAGAGGGTCCAGAGGAGGGCAACTAAAGTAATAACTGGAATGGGGCAACTACAGTACCCTGAAAGATTATCAAAATTAGGTTTATTCACTTTAGAAAAAAGACGACTGAGGGGGAGATCTAATTACTATGTATAAATATATCAGGGGTCAGTACAGAGGGAGGGAGGGAGGAAGGAGGAGTTGGCAACCTTCTCCCCAGTCCCCCACACACAATTGGCCAGACCTGTAAAGGGAAGCTTATTTACCTGTTCCCTAGCCTGGGACGCGCCACTGGGCTCCCTCCGTAAAAATGTCAGGTTTGAAGTGGCTGCAGCCAATCACAGGCCATGGTGGAGACTGGATCTCCTTGCGTCATGTGACTATTTGTCATGATGTAAGGGCAGCCGGTCACCGGGGGTGGCCTGTAATTGGCTGCAGCCATGTCAAACCAGATGTTTTCAGGGGAGAGCCCAGTGGAGCGTCCTAAACTGGGAGGAGAATGAGTGGGGAACCAGTGCTCGGAAGGAGGCAACTAAGCTTCCCTTTACAGATCCAGCTAAGTGATGGAGTATGTCAAAAACACCCCATTCTGGCACAACCCCTTTAAGGGTTGGTCTCTTCCAGCAGATTTACATGGGCCGATTATCAGGTATGAACACTCAATCTAGATAATCAGCCCATGTAATGGTGCCGCAGATCACCTGATGAGCGATCAAAATGCTCCTTCATCGGGTGAATTCACCTTTCATATGGACACCTCAATCACCGTTTCTGGGCAGTAAATGGTGAGGTGTAAACAGCGATCTGCTGCCCAGAAACAATTAATCTGATTGCAGTAGCCATCCCTCGTCCTCATACAGCAGAGGTGATCGCTGCATGTCCTGACGAGCAGGCAGTTATCAGGAAAGAACATTTCTCGCAGTGTAAATGTGCCTTTAGAGAAGCTTCAATGTACATTCTCCAGACACAGCACTTTATTAATGGTCATATTGGCTATGGCCTACACTTTTGCTCTGCACACTAACCTTGTCATACCCATCCAAGTCCCGGAGCTTCTTTATTTCAAAGAGATTCCCTTCTACAGCCAACAAGGAGATCTGCGAGTCACTCAGAATGCTCTGAGGCAACATATTGAGCTCCAGGCAGTTCTCTTCAAGTCGAAGGACCTTGAGACGAGGACATTGTGAGACCTGCACTGATATCTGGGATATCTGAAAAAAAAACAAAAAAACAAAAAAAAAAAAAACACAGCATTCAGCTCATTTCAGTGACCATATAAGAGCAAATGGTGTAAGAATAAGTTCAAAGCTCAAAGGAAGCAAATTAGGGGACTGACTACTTCAAATTGTATAGTATAGTGCATGTTGTATGAGGAGAACATCGCTAGGAATCCCACCACCACATGAAGCCTATAGGTACTCCAAGAAAAGTCAACCTTATATCAGCAACATGTGAGCACTACTCTGAGTTATCATTTTGGGAACAACAGTACAGTTACCATGTGGGAAACATTGGTGACCTGCATAGATAGTAATATTTTCACAATTTAATTTGCCTCCTGTTTGCACAAGAGGGGCATTACAGGCCCTAATCTAAGGAGTACCTGCCCCGGTCTTTTTCCATTTAGGTGCAGAGCGATCACTTACCTGGTTCTGGTTAAAGTTTATCTCTATGGCCTGCACCCCGGAAACCTCATCTGGAATAGCCTGGATTCTATTTTTTGACAGGTCCACCACATCCAGGTGCCGTAAGCTGCAGAGCTCGGTGGGCATTGCACGCAGCTGGTTACCAGAAAGGTTTAGAGTCTTCAACGTAGAGAGCTGACCAAAGTCAGCGGGAAGACGGGTAATCTGGTTGGCGGCCAGGTGCAGGGTCTCTAGTTTTTTTAATTTGCACAGATCATCGGGAAGTCTGCCTGGAAAGAAAAGAAATAGCATACATCAGTTAAGAACTTGCGCCCTCCTAGTGCTCATATTTATGTGAACTGTTCTGCAAATCTCAAAATACAAAAAAAAAAAAACTAACAATTTTTTTTTTATTGCCAGCTAAAGGTTGAATGATATGGCAGGTTTTCTTAAATGAACTGTCTCTACTAAGACTTTGATGAAAATGAGGCAATTATGTAACGTTATCCCCTATCCCACTATTAGATTCGTGGGCTGGGACCACCACTGAGCATGTGAACTTCCAGGAATGAACAAAGCATCTGGTTGGGCACACGCTTAGAGCAATCGGCTATCTCAAGAACTCCCATAGAAATAATTGGAGCGGCTGCAAGAATACCCGACCAGCTGCTCCGTTCATTTGGGGGGCTCTACAAGGTACCTGTTCTCATGACCGGTGGTGGTCCCATCGATAGGACCCCCACCAATCTAATAGTTAGCCCCTTTCAGACACATTAGTAAATCTGGGCAATTAATCCAGGACAACTCCTTTAAGCCTCATGCACACGGATCTCAAGGGGGCACACCTTGTGTTGTCTGCATCCGCAAGTCTCTTCTGCGGCACTGCAAAAAAAAAAATGGAACATACTTTTCTCTAGACAGAGGGGGAAGGAGGCATGCTCACAGCCAAGATCCGCCACCACAAAACACTTACCGCCGTGTGTATGAGCCCTTAAAAGGGATCCTGTCACCTGCCCTTCACTGAACCGCTGTCTGTCACTTCTGTGATCATAGTCAGCAGTTTTAAAGTACTGACAGGCCAAACGCTGTAGCGCCGGCCAGTGCTGTGAGAGAGATGAATCAGATGCTGCGCCCACCCTCCCCCACCTCTGCACTATGATCAATAGGTTTCTTTCCTGTTGTGCCTATGCCCCATATCATAGTTTATTCATACATACAGAACAGAGGACATTCTTACCAGTAACAATTAGGAGGAATAATTTCCGCCATACGCTGAATCTTGAATTCCATTTGGTCAGTAATTAGAGTACATTATTAAGCTTCAGGAAGACATAAGAACATCTCAAGATTCAACGTCAGTCAATTATGAACGGAGCAAACAAGTATTTTATGTTTCATGGGGATATGAACTCCTCTGAGAATAAAACTCAGAGATGCTACTCACGTCTCATCATTATGTCTCATTAATATTCTCCATGTACATAAACTTGTTACATACACTCCAGTCCCTTTAAAGGAAACCTGTCACCAGGATTTTGGGTATAGAGCTGAGGACATGGGTTGCTAGATGGCCGCTAGCACATCCGCAATACCCAGTCCCCATAGCTCTGTGTGCTTTTATTGTGTTAAAAAACCGTTTTGATCAATATGCAAATGACCTGATATGAGTCCTGTGTCCGGAGATGAGTCCAGCGGAAAGGAGCCCAGCACCGCCCCGCGTCCTCCGAATCTCCTCCTTGCTGGCTGACGTCACAGAGCTGGAACGCCGAAATCTCGCGATGCGCGAGCTAGCGCATGCGCAGTGTCGGCATCATGTTCATTCCCTGTGCTGGCATCAGCACAGGGAACGAACTACGCATGCGCAAGCTCTAGCTCTGTGACGTCAGCCAGCAAGGAGGAGATTCGGAGGACGCGGGGCGGGGCGGTGCTGGGCTCCTTTCCGCTTGACTCATCTCCGGACACAGGACTCATATCAGGTCATTTGCATATTGATCAAAACTGTTTTTTAACACAATAAAAGCCAGGGCTCCAGATGGCGACCAAAATGGTCGCCAATGCGACTTAGAATTTACAAATGGCGACAAGACTTTTTAGTCTTGTCGCCATTTGCGACTGGACCCGCCGCCGCAGCTCTGCTCAATACAGCGGCGGGCACAGGAGATGATAGTTCTCAGCAGCGCAGGAGGAGTCTCTCCCTCCCCCCTGTGCTGCTGCTGCTGCCGCCTCTGCCAATAAGAGGAGATGGGAGGAGGAGGGGAGGGGCTGTGGCCACTGCGCCACCAATGAAGAAAACTGACCTGAAATACAAATACAGGAGGCGGGTGCCGGAATCAAATAGCCGACACCCGAGCTTTGTAACAGGGAGCTGCGATCAGCTGCAGTTGAGTTAACCCTTCAGGTGCGGTACCTGAGGGGTTAATTGTAGCTGATCGCAGCCCCCTGTCACAAAGGTCGGGTGCCGGCTATTTGATTCCGGCACCCGCCTCCTGTATTTGTATAAGAAACGTTGGTGGCACAGTGCGCCCCCCCCCCCCCAGTATAATAAACGTTGGTGGCACAGTGCGGCCCCCCCCCCCCAAACACCCCAGTATAAGAAACATTGGTGGCACAGTGCGCCCCCCCCCCCCCCCAAACACCCCAGTATAAGAAACATTGGTGGCACAGTGCGCCCCCCCCCCCCCCCCAAGTATAATAAACATTGGTGGCTCAGTGGGAAGTGCCAATGAGGGTTAAAAATAATAAAAGAAAATTAACTCACCTCCTCCAGTTGATCGCATAGCTGCCGGTCTCCTGTACTTACTTCTTTCTTCAGGACCTGTGGTGACCCTCATTGGCACTTCCCACTGTGCCACCAATGTTTATTATACTGGGGGGGGGGGGCGCACTGTGCCACCAACGTTTCTTATACAAATACAGGAGGCGGGTTAGGGTTGAGTAAATAATTTTTTTATTTTTTAACCCTCATTGGCACTGCCCACTGCGCCACCAATGTTTATTATATTGGGGGGGGGGGCACACTGTGCCACCAATGTTTATTATTTTGAGGGGGGGCGCACTGCGCCACCAATGTTTATTATATTGGGGTGATGGGGGGGCGCACTGCGCCACCAATGTTTATTATACTGGGGTGATGGGGGGCGCACTGCGCCACCAATGTTTATTATATTGACCTTCTACTATGCATTCTGTATTCAGAATGCTATTATTTTCCATTATAACCATGTTATAAAGGGAAAATAATACAGTGAATATACTTTCATCCTAGGAACCATGCGTGAAAATCGCGCCGCATCCGCACTTGCTTGCGATTTTCACACAGCCCCATTAACTTCTATGGGGCCTGCGTTGCGTGAAAAACGCACAACAGAGCATGCTGCAATTTTCACGCAACGCACAAGTGATGTGTGAAAATCACCGCTCATGTGCACAGCCCCATAGAAGTGAATGGGTCCGGATTTAGTGCGGGTGCATTCCGGTATTTTGAATGCCAGATCTGGCACTAATACATTCCTATGGGGAAAAATGCTGGATCCGGCATTCAGGCAAATCTTCATTTTTTTTTCGCCGGAGATAAAACCGTAGCATGCTGCGGTTTTATCTTTTGCCTGATCAGTCAAAATGACTGAACTGAAGACATCCTGATGCATCCTGAACGGATTGCTCTCCATTCAGAATGCATGGGGATAAAACTGATCAATTCTTTTCTGGTATTGAGCCCCTGTGACGGAACTCAGTGCCGGAAAAGAAAAACGCTAGTGTGAAAGTACCCTAAAATATTAAGTTTAAATCCCCCCTTTCCCAATTTTACATATAAAATATATAAACAATAAATAAATAAACATATTACATAGCGCTGTCCAAACTATTAAATTATTCAAAAATATCTCCTATGCGGTGAGCATTCGCCATTTTTTTGTCAACTTGTCACCCCAAAAAATAGGATAGGACGGTTCTATTATGGGCCGAATGTTTCATAAAATGCGAAATGCACGCGGCTTTTTTTGTTTTTTTTGCGCGGTATTGAGTATCGCAATACTTTTTATGGTGACGAAAGCGAATCAAAATTTTGGTTTCAAAACAACCCTACGCCGATCTGATCGGCGTAGCGTTGTCACAATACCAAAATTTTGATTCAGTTTCGATTTGGCGACAAAAAATTTGATTTGGCTCCTAAATTTTTAAGTTCAGGAGCCAATGGCTACTAGGTATTTTTTTTAGGCTGGAGCACTGAAAAGCGCAGAGAGCTTTGGGGACTGGGTATTGCGGATGTGCTAGCGGCCATCTAGCAGCCCATGTCCCCAGCTCTATGCACAAAATCCTGGTGACAGGTTCCCTTTAAGTACATGGCCACTTCACCCAGTAGACCTATGGTATTACTATGAGCATCAATGTGGAGAGATC
The DNA here is from genome assembly GCF_905171765.1 of Bufo bufo. NCBI lineage: Eukaryota > Metazoa > Chordata > Amphibia > Anura > Bufonidae > Bufo > Bufo bufo. The sequence continues at coordinate 31,361,553 of NC_053399.1, forward strand.
ATATGGACACTGTACAGGTAAGTGAGAGGAGCAATGTACAGGTAAGAAGGGGGGGGGGGGGGGGGGTGTAATTGCCAGGCTGAGCCATGGCTGTATTGATAACTTGCAGCAGGCCAAGGAGGACCTGACCCCGAAAAGTCCTTAATGAACAGCAATATTTTTTAATATTTGCCTCTGCATTTCAGAAGCTATAACTTTATTTTTTTCATTGATGTGGCGGTCTGAGGCCTTGTTTTATGCATGAGACATCTACTTTATTTTTTGGTGTTGTTCAGGGATAAATATAAATTATGGAGTTATTTATATAATTTTCTTTTGCTGTGGAAATTATAATTTTTTTTTTATGCCGTTCATTAGGGATGAGAGAATCAATTCGCATAAAACTTAGTTCTAATACTGTACGGAGCAGGAGCTCCGTACAGTATTAGAATGTATTGGCTCAGATGAGCCGAAGCCTCACGAGAGTTCGCATAATAACTTAATAAATAAATTTGTACTGTAAAAAGAACATTTCCCGAACTCGGGTTCAGTTCCAAATGGTACCAATTAACCTGATACATGAATTCTTCCAGTTATTACGGTTGTGTGGAACATAATTATGGGTATTTTATTTTTATTTTTTTAATGTGCACACAATAAAATGTATTCTACAGTAAATAATGGCAATATTTGGGAGGGGTTTTTTTGGATTTTTTATTACATTATTTCCCCCCCCAATTTTTTTTTAAATTATATTACAGAATTACTACCGTATTATAGGACTATATCAGACTGTATTAGCATTCTGCTCTAAGCTCAGTATGACACGGGCTGCTGTCAGGGTAAAACTAGTGCGCCCAAACCGAAGGACTACAGTGCAGACAGCATTGAGGTGCTTTATAGGTCTCCCTAATCGGGTCACTGGTAGACTTGGTGACCTGATTGTAGGGGAGAGTCCCCTCTGATCATGCCGTGGCATGGAAGGCAACAAAGGGGTTTTTAGGATCTCAAACACTGGTGGAATGTGGCTAGGATGTGAGCTAGCGATGAGGTGGGACCTGCACCTCTCTACAGAAAGGGCTACCAGAAAGTGAAGGAGAGTACCACACATGTGCAGTGTGATGTCTATTCAGTTCTATGGGAGTTCCGAAATAGCCGAGCAAACGCACTCTGCTATTTTCGGAAGTCTCATAGAAGTGAATGGAGAATGCACTGTGCATGCACGGCCAACTCTCCAGTGCGCAGAAGCAAATGGAGGGTGGCCTCGTCTGTGCCTTATGCTCTCATTTACTTTTGGGGGCCCTTTTGGAGGTAGGTGCAGGTCACATTTCTGGAACCCGCACGTATCTGACATTAGTGGCATATCCTAGTGACAAACTTGGGATTGACCCCGGATGTAAAGAACAAAGGCTGTTAGAAACACGCTTTTGCGGTGTGCTCTGCTTTACTTTTGGGGGCCCGTTTTGGAGGTAGGTGCAGGCCACATTTCTGGAACCAGTAAGTATCGAACATTAGTGGCATAACCTTCATAGTTTACCAGCAGGGGCTAAAGCCACGTCCTGGTCATGAGATGGACACACAGCCGCTCGGCTTGTTAGAAGACACAGCTCTTGATGCTGATACACGTTTCAAGTACATTACCCTACGATACCCGAGAATGGGCTTCTTCTCAAAACCCGGATTTTTTTTAATTTTTTTTACATAAAATGTATGTGTGGACCCGACCTGTGATCAGTCCTGTACCCGACTCCATCACAGGACCAGGACAGATTTTGTATCTACTAGAAGTACGATAAAAAAGGAAGATTTCTACTGAAGGACAGAAAGCCGAGACACCCTTTTAATTCAGAAACAAAAAGGAAAATGAAATATCTGACTAGCCCCAAGTAATGGGTGAGGGGGGCCCATCTTTTAGGCTATGTCCGGAACATGGCCGCCATATTGGATCAAGGGTAGATTTTTCCAATGGGAAGGGGGTCATGTTGCATATCAAAGACGACCAGAATATTCTCAGAAATCGATTGCCACAAGTGTACATACATTAGAGGCACATCTCCACTAGGGCTGCAGCAAACGATTATTTTAGCAATCGAGTATTCTACCGATTATTCGAGTACTCTAATAAGAAAAACCTTCTTAAAATAACGTATTGCTTTATAAAAACAATATTTTTCTTAGTGGTATAGCAAATAATTGCACACACAAGGCTGTTTTCACAGCTGCAATATACATTGTCAGAAGAACAGCCAGAATGTACCATATCGGGTATACTGCCAGCTGCTGCAGCGATTAACTGTAATGGGGTCCAGCCTTGTTACAGCATTCAAGCTGGATTTTTGGCAGACAAAAAAAACAAACAAAAACAAAAAACTCTTTGGACGATACCCAGCATGTATGCCGGAACATGGCCTTGGACCACATTATAGTCAATGAGAGCATATAGCTGGTTGTATCCGGCTATACCCAACACGGTCTCCTCCAGTAGGCTGGTCTTCTGCCATACCATCCATTGCCAGCCCAATTGCCATGTCTCCCACTCCCCCAGTGCAATCAGATCAGCCACTCCATGCCATGTCCCCCACTCCCCCAGTGCCATCTGCCCCTCCATGCCATCCATTGTGCCCCCCTCCCCCAGTGCCTCCATTGCTATGTCCCCCTCCCCCAGTGCCTCCATGCCATCCATTGCCATGTCCCCCTCCCCCAGTGCACCCATGCCATCTACCTTGTCCCCCACTGCCATCAGATCAGCCCCTCCAAGCCATGTCCCCCACCCAGCGCCATCAGCCCTTCTATGCCATCCATGTCCCATCCCCCACTCCCCCAGCGCCATCAGCCCCTCCATGCCATTGCCATCCATGTCCCCCAGTGCCATCTGCCCCTTCAAATCACAGGTGCCCCCTTCAAACCCCCAGCTAACTTTATACTTACGTTTCCTTGCAGTGCGTTGACATGGAGTCCGGAGGACACGGACCGCGTCTTCTTCCCAGCATGCACTGGGAGGGACCTGACGTCACACACAGCACCAGCCATTGCAGTGCGGTGCAGAGTCGGGAGGCCACGGAGCAGTGAGTGAAAGGCTTCACTTCACTCAAGCTCCGTGGTCATGTGATTTAAACGAATCCTCGATGCAGGGAAATTGCATGGAGGATTTTTTTCCCTCGATTACATCGAGGAATCGTTTCAGCCCTAATCTACACACATGTACATCAGAGACATCATTGATTGACTGGGCAGATCCAAGTCACACACTGACCATAACCTGCTGATGCTGCTCCTGCACCTCTTGGAGGAGGCAATGTGAGGGACGTTATTTAAAGACACTGGCCACACAGCAGGTAAACTTATGAGGGATAATTTCATGCCCCCCCCCGACACCGTCATGGGCCCGGGCGGTAGCCCATACTGCCCCCATTATAATCTGCCCTGGGGGACCTGGGACTGTGCTGCTTTCACTGCTTCCTGACATACAAAAAAAAATGTACCTAACAATTATAAAAAAATGGAATTAAAAATGTTTTGCTGTGCAATGGCCACCTATCACATCTTCTGGTCACTACTCAGCATATGGCATGTGATGGCCTCCTCTGGTCTACAGCAAGTTAAAGGGTGCTAAACATTTTAACAAACGTCTGATAGTTCATAGTGACTTGGTACTTCTACCCCACCGATAAAAACTTTTTGCAAGACTCCCTCCCATCACTGAAACATGGAAACAAGTGCTCAGCTGAGCACTGCACCCTCTACAGACTATGAGCAATCTAAGGAGAGTCGGGAAATGAAGGAAGCCGTGCTCAGCTGAGGGCTTCAGTTTCCTTGTTCATCCCACTGATACACAGGGCGTATTTCACACTAGGTAATGGAGGTCCGGTTTCTAGGGCGGCACCTGGTGGGGGGCAGCAGAACTGTATGCAACAAACAAATAAAAAGGTTGTTTTTTTTCCCTCCATCCCTTGACTCACACCAGACTGCTAAGCTGATCCAGCAGGTTTACAGAAGGAGGGGGAAGCCTTCAGGTCCTGCACCACCACCACTGTGCAGGCTGCCAGCTTGGAGTTATACAGTTTAGGCCTCATGCACATGACCAAATGTATTTTGCAGTCCGCAAATCACAGATCCACAAAATATAGATACCGTCCATGCTGCCTGCACATTTTTTGCAGACCCATCGACTTCACTGGGTCCATGGTTCACACGGCCAAAAATAGGACATGTTCTATCTTTTGCAGAATGGACGTACAGAAGCGGAAAACTCACGGAAGACATGAGCAGCATTTGCCTTTCTCAATATTGCTACAGATAACCCTTTTTATAGTATCATCACTGATCTCCATTTGTAACACTGACCAGCTATGATGCTAATCATAGCCATAATAAGTTAGTGTAAATGGACCTTTAATGGGGCGTATTCAAGCTTAGTGCCTATGGCAGGATGAGGTCTGTAAATACGGTTACCAGGTTATACACTGCTCATTACCAGGGGTTACGGCCACCGCTGCGGTGCAGATATGATGTGGCTGGGACAAGAGCTGCGGGCTCCCACGGTCCCGGCCACCAGAGAGGGCAGCGCTTTTTCCTATAGTGTACAAGCAGGACTACTATTGCCGGATTGCAGGGTGGTCATAACCATGGAAACGAGCAGTGTAGAATGTGATGGAAAAATAAATCCAGCCAGCAAAGGAGACAATATGGACAATCACAATACATTAGTAAGTGCCTTGTATTAACTTTCTCTACAGGATAAATGCCAATTGCCGAAGTGCTTTAAATGTCCACCCCTTTAGAATTGATGGCCTATCCCTATCCTCACGCATTTATGCCGGAAAGCAGCCAGTTCACCTCTGGACCTCATTGCAGTCAAAGGGGATCCGGCAGGCTGATCTGTGTCAGAACAACCTGCTCCTAATGGAGATGTGAACGAGGCCTAAGTTAGCTAGTACTGTAGTACGCTATAGATTTGATGCGCAAAAACCTGCGTGTGATAAGCACCGTGTGAATGTGGCCTAAGGAGTCTGCATCAGTCTGGCAAGGGGCTGACTAGAGGAGGAAGAGCCTCAGACTTACAGCAAGAAGACGACTTGGGGAAAAAGCCGCACGGCTGCTACATTTACTGATGGAGATAGCCGAGCGCTGTCCCATAGATGCACGTGCATGGACGACTCAAACTGGGGACGTGAAACTCCCACTTCACGATGAGCGGGTCGGACCCCCAGCAGTCATACACTGATCACCTTTAACATTATCCTCTTTTATAGCAGACAGAGCGAGGGGGGACGGTCCTGTTGCCCCCATTGTTAGGGGGGTGAGTACTTTTGCAAGGCACTGTATGACATATTCCCACACGGGTGATGTTCTTACTTAGTCTGTTGTGGTTCAGCGACAAACTCTTCAACACTCCGAACTTCCCTACAGACGGGGGCAGAACTTCTATCTTGTTGCTGGACAGGTTGATTGTTCGCAGGTTGGCCGAAAATCTTTGCAGCTCCTCCGGGAACTTTGGGTGGAAAAACAGAATAGTTTGAAAACCACCAATATACAATATATTTATAATATTTATTATATTAATATAATATTATATCGAAGACCACTCCACCTCTCACCTCCACCAATCCCTTGTCAGTCAGCTGGAACACGCCGGTCTTCTGGGCCGTTTCTAGGTGGGCTTTCAATGCACTGTTACCCATGCTGCTGATCAGCAACGCCCGCTGGACTGGTGGTCAATGAAAGTTTCCTTTGCAGTCCTATGGTTTACAAAAATACTTACAGCTTAGCTATTTAGTTATGCGGTCACAGGATCTAAGCAAAATCACGAAAGCAGTTTTCTCTGTGGCCATTAAGAATGACATTTCTTGTTCTGTAGAGATCACTTCTCAGCAGTCATCTCATTATCATCACAGACAGGATTACAATGACATGTAACACTTAAATATGGCTAAGGGTAGGTTCACATATGAGGTCAACTAATCCAGTAGTCTGTTCTAGCAGAGAACAGACTGCCAGAGTTTACCGTATCCGGCACAGCCGGATAATGCCGTGCGCCACCTGATGCCCATTGACTATAATGGGATGTGACCGCTTTCCAACATAACTGTAACAAATATGACTGCCATCCGTGTTTAACAGATCATTAGGAAGAGATGCAATGAAAATTATATTTCAGCTGCACAGCGTCCATGAAACGCAGATGACACAGGGACAGCAAACAACGGACACACAGACCCCACATGGACATATTCACGGAGGCATCACTGACCACCTTTTCAAGGACGGACATGTGAACGAGGCTTAACACAGGATCCACAGTTCACATTAGGTGATGCTCACAGCTCATCCATTAAAGTCAGTCTCCAACGTGTCATGGTGCCCTGGAAGAAGGGAAAAAACACTCTCCGTCTTAGACCGACCGCCCTAACAGACCCGAGGGGAACAGATCTCTGGCTCCTACTTGTTTCTCCAGTCACAAAACAGATTACAAACCCACCAATGTCTGGATGCAGGTCCCAGAGGAGTATACCTAGAATGGAGCCCGCAAAGTGAAGGAGGGCACACCGCGCATGCGCAGCCATCCTCCATTCATTTCTATTGAACCGCTGAAAATAGCCAAGCCCTGGCACGGCCATTTCCATCAGCCCTATAGAAGGGAATGGAGTGGTGGCTGCGCTTGTGCGGCACGCTTCCTATTGATTTCAATTAGACTGCCGAAAATAGCCGAGCATGCTGCTTGTCTATTTTCGGCGCTCCCATAGAAATGAATGGAGGGCAGCCGCGCATGCGCAGTGCGCCCTCCTTCACTTTGCGGTCTTCGTTCTAAAGATGGGTACGGGTCCCAGAGGTGGGACCCGCACCTATCAGATATTGGTGGTATATCACTAGGATATGCCCCCAATGTCTGAGGTGATACAACCCCTTTAACTCAAGTCGCATAGCCAATGTCTACAAATGTGACATCCAAAGGATATGCAGCAGACGTACATTATCTATATAGTTATCTATTATGTATGTGTTTGTAAATTTGTCTACATTATGTATTTTATATATATATATATATATATATATATATATATATATATAATTTACGTGTATATGCAGCGGGCCTGGAGTTAGCCAGATTTACAGGTCTATATAAACTGCAAGGAAAAGGCAGCAGGACCCGACGTTCCCACCGTTGTGACGTCACATGATCACACTGGGAGCGTCAGGTCCTGCTGCCTCCGTTGCGGAGCGAGTGTTTCAGCATGTGCCATAATGCGACCATTATTACTACTGAGGGCACAAAGGGGGGCTATATTATAGAAACTGGAGGCACTACAGAGGGACATTATATACACTGAGGGCACTGTTGGGATTTTAGACAAAGGTCAATGACATTCATCTGTTTTTAAACCCACAGTCATTATGATGCTTTGAGTTTGGTCAGAAGAGCAGTGTTCGACTGGAGAAACGCAGCCGTCACATGGAGAGTATCTTCCCACTGCTATAATACAGCCAATCCTTTGTATTACTTCTAGGACACCTGGACCCCCCATGTAGATGTCCGGAAGCAAACGTAGAACCGCATGTGACCTGAATCTGAGTCAGTAAAACCGACCTAAGTGTCACTGCCACCACTGCTACATCTGCCCGGCTGTGTCACTGCCACCACTGCTACATCTGCCCGGCTGTGTCACTGCCACCACTGCTACATCTGCCCGGCTGTGTCACTGCCACCACTGCTACATCTGCCCGGCTGTGTCACTGCCACCACTGCTACATCTGCCCGGCTGTGTCACTGCCACCACTGCTACATCTGCCCGGCTGTGTCACTGCCACCACTGCTACATCTGCCCGGCTGTGTCACTACCACCACTGCTACATCTGCCCGGCTGTGTCATTGCCACCACTGCTACATCTGCCCGGCTGTGTCACTGCCACCACTGCTACATCTGCCCGGCTGTGTCACTGCCACCACTGCTACATCTGCCCGGCTGTGTCATTGCCCATGTGAAGCCCGGACAGCGGATTACATTCAGCCGACGTAAGAAGCTTTTGCACAAGAGGGTGTTCATCATGTCCTTGTCTGCAGCTGCCGCACCTTTGTTTGTGGAGTAACACCGCAGACAGAAAAGAATATATACACATTACACAGGATGGGTTATAAAGGGGATCTCCAGATTCATATGAATGGGCATAAAACTGCAGTGCGATTACACCCTAAACTGCCCCTTGTTCTGCATGGGCACACACCCAAAACAGTTCACAAATGTTCCTATTCAGGGCAATCCACATAAGCCCCACTTATCCGCAGTTCCATTTGCAGGAAAGCATAGTTTCCAACAGTCCTGAATTCGCAGGGACTGTCCCTAATTTTCAAAAACAGTCCCTGCAAATTCGGGCTGAAAGGGGATAGCGCTATGAAGATAGGCAGTCCATATTGTCTGGACCGTTTCTGGGTGGGCATTTAGCATCAGCGTGCGTAAATTTTCTGTCTGTTTAACGTCTGTTTTGCATCCATTTTTTTAAATGGATGAATTTCATTAGCTTTGTTTTTAAACACCAACCTCTGCAGCGCCTTCAGTATATAGAAACCCCCCCCACATTGCCCCCAGCATAAACAGTTGCCCCCATAGTGGCCCCACAGTATAGATATTTGCATCCATAGTGCCCCCACCATATAGTGCCACCTTCCCCCGAGCCGACAACTATTTAAAGAAAAAAAGATACAGTATTTTTCACTCTATAAGATGTGCTTTTTACCCCAAACGGGGTTGGGGGGGGGGGGGGCAGAATGTCAGAGCGTCTTACGAAACAAATATTAATGAGCACTTCCATTATGGAAATGTTCACATACACAGTAGGAACGGAGAGCGGTGAATATAGCGTTCCTGGCTATACTCACCACACCACATGGGGGTCCCCATAGACTGCAACGACTCTGAAGACGGCTGTATAATGGCCGAATGTACTCTTCACACCATATATTTATTTTCCATTAAGTTTATCTATTTTTACGCAAACATCAGAAAATCTAATGTTTAATGGATACTTTCCATCACAATTTGGCAAAACAACTGAAAGCAATAGGTGGATCCATTAAAGAGGTTTTCCAGGATTTTAATATTGATGACCTATCCTCAGAACAGGTTATCAATATCAGACCTGCGGAGGTCCGACACCCGGCACTCCCGATGATCGGCTGTTTGAAAGGAAGGCCACGCTCCCCGTCAGCGCAGCCGTCCCTTCATTGTTTACCTGCTCGCTGTCGACATCGCAGCGGTGAGAAGGTGTCATTACCAGACGCTGCCTTCCTATTCAAGTGTATAAGAACGAGCCGGCCCATAGCAGTGAATGTGGCGGCTTCTGGTAATGACACCGTCTCACCGCTGCGATGTCGACAGCGAGCAGGTAAACAACGAAGGGACGGCTGCGCTGGCAGGAAGCCCGGCCTTCTCTTCAACCAGCTGATCGTCGGGGGTTGCCGGGTGTTGGACCCCCAGTGATATTGATGACCTATCCCGAGAATAGGTCATCAATATTAAAATACTGGAAAAACCCTTTAAATGGACTGCATACAATGGTTACAGTTTTTTCCAACTGATCGAAAAAAAAAACAAAAAAACCAAACACACACCCCTAGCCCAAAAACTCAACCAATCACAGGTCACACAATCAAAACTCCACCTTTTTAGGCTACTTTCACACTAGCGTTGTTTAAATCCGGCGTTCAATTCCGACACCGGAACTGCCCGCCGGATCCGGAAAAACGTGTGAAAACGGATTACATTTGAATCTTGATCAGGATTTTAATAACAATGAAAAAATGCATTGGAAAAAACGGATCCGCCATTTATGGACTAACTTTTTTTTTTTCACATTTTTCGGGTTTAACATGCAAAAGCCGGATCCGGTTTGACGGAACACACGGCGCCGGATCCGGCGTTAATGCAAGTCAATGGGAAAGAGACCGGATCCGGCGTTCAGTCAAAGTGTTCCGGATTTTTGGCCGGAGGTAAAAATACAACATGTTACGGTTTTCTGAAAAGCCTGATCAGTCAAAAAGACTGAACTGAAGACATCCTGATGCATCCTGAACGGATTACTCTCCATTCAGAATGCATTAGGATAAAACTGATCAGTTCTTTTCCGGATTTGAGCCCCTAGGACGGAACTCAGCGGCGGAAAAGAAAAACGCTAGTGTGAAAGTACCCTGATCCGGCAAGCAGTTCCGTCGCCGGAACTGCCTGCCGGATCAGGCAAAATGTATGCTAACTGATGGCATTAGTAAGACTGATCAGGATCCTGATCAGTCGAAAAAATGCATTGAAATGCCGGATCCGTCTTTCCGGTGTCAACCGGCAAAACGGATCCGGCATTTATGTTTTTCACCTTTTTTTCAGTCTGCGCATGCGCAGACCGGAAGGACGGATCCCTCATTCTGGTATTTTGAATGCCGGATCCGGCACTAATACATTCCTATGGAAAAAAATTACGGATCCGGCATTCAGGCAAGTCTTCAGTTTTTTTTCGCCGGAGATAAAACCGTAGCATGCTGCGGTTTTTTCTTTTGCCTGATCAGTCAAAACGACTGAACTGAAGACATCCTGAACGGATTAGGCCTATTGCACACGACCGTATGGCTTTTTCAGTGTTTTGCGGTCCGTTTTTCACGGATCCGTTGTTTCGTTTTTTGTTTCCGTTGTGTTTCCGTTTTTGTTCCGGTTTTCCGTATGGCATATACAGTATACAGTAATTACATAGATAAAATTGGGCTGGGCATAACATTTTCAATAGATGGTTCAGCAAAAAACGGAACGGAAACGGAAGACATACGGATGCATTTCCGTATGTGTTCCGTTTTTTTGCGGACCCATTGACTTGAATGGAGCCACGGAACGTGATTTGCGGGCAATAATAGGACATGTTCTATGTTAAAACGGAAAGGAAAAACGGAAATACGGAAACAGAATGCATACGGAGTACATTCCATTTTATTTGCGGAACCATTGAAATGAATGGTTCCGTATACGGAACGCAAAAAACGGCCAGTAAACGGAAAAAAAAACGCCCGTGTGCAGGAGGCCTTACTCTCCATTCAGAATGCATTGGGATAAAACTGATCAGTTCTTTTCCGGTATTGAGCCCCTGTGACGGAACTCTATGCCGGAAAAGAAAAACGCTAGTGTGAAAGTGCCCTTAGGCCTCATGCACACGACCGTATTTTTTCACGGTCCGCAAAACGGGGTTCCGTTGGTCCGTGACCGTTTTTTCGTCCATGGGTCTTCCTTGATTTTTGGAGGATCCACGGACATGAAAAAAAAGTTGTTTTGGTGTCCGCCTGGCCGTGCGGAGCCAAACGGATCCGTCCTGACTTACAATGCAAGTCAATGGGGACGGATCCGTTTGACGTTGACACAATATGGTGCAATTGCAAACGGATCCGTCCCCCATTGACTTTCAATGTAAAGTCAGGAGTTAATATACCATCGGATCGGAGTTTTCTCCAATCCGATGGTATATTTTAACTTGAAGCGTCCCCATCACCATGGGAACGCCTCTATGTTAGAATATACCATCGGATTTGAGTTACATCGTGAAACTCAGATCCAACAGTATATTCTAACACAGAGGCGTTCCCATAGTGATGGGGACGCTTCTAGTTAGAATATACTACAAACTGTGTACATGACTGCCCCCTGCTGCCTGGCAGCACCCGATCTCTTACAGGGGGCTGTGATCAGCACAATTAACCCTTCAGGTGCCGCACCTGAAGGGGTTAATTGTGCGTATCATAGCCCCCTGTAAGAGATCAGGGGCTGCCAGGCAGCAGGGGGCAGACCCCCCTCCCTCCCCAGTTTGAATATCCCTGGTGGCCAGTGTGCAGCCCCCCCTCTATTGTAATATCATTGGTGCCAGTGTGCGGCCTCCCCCCCCCCCCCTGCCCGATCATTGGTGGCAGCGGAGAGTTCCGATCGGAGTCCCAGTTTAATAGCTGGGACTCCGATCGATAACCATGGCAACCAGGACGCTACTGCAGGCCTGGTTGCCATGGTTACTTAGCAATATTACAATATTAGAAGCATCATACTTACCTGCTGCGCTGTCTGTGACCGTTCGGGAGCTCCTCCTACTGGTAAGTGACAGATCATTAAGCAATGCGCCGCACAGACCTGTCACTTACCAGTAGGAGGAGCTCCCGGCCGGTCACAGACATCGCAGCAGGTAAGTATGATGCTTCTAATATTGTAATATTGCTAAGTAACCATGGCAACCAGGCCTGCAGTAGCGTCCTGGTTGCCATGGTTACCGATCGGAGCCCCAGCGATTAAACTGGGACTCCGATCGGAACTCTCCGCTGCCACCAATGTTCGGGCAGGGGGGGAGAGGGGAGGCCGCACACTGGCCACCAATGATATTACAATAGAGGGGGGGGGGGGCGGACGCTGGCCACCAATGATATTACAATAGAGGGGGGGCCGCACACTGGCCACCAATGATATTCAAACTGGGGAGGGAGGGGGGTCTGCCCCCTCCTGCCTGGCAGCCCCTGATCTCTTACAGGGGGCTATGATACGCACAATTAACCCCTTCAGGTGCGGCACCTGAAGGGTTAATTGTGCTGATCACAGCCCCCTGTAAGAGATCGGGTGCTGCCAGGCAGCAGGGGGCAGTCATGTACACAGTTCGTAGTATATTCTAACTAGAAGCGTCCCCATCTTTATGGGAACGCCTCTGTGTTAGAATATACTGTCGGATCTGAGTTTCACGATGTAACTCAAATCCGATGGTATATTCTAACATAGAGGCGTTCCCATGGTAATGGGGACGCTTCAAGTCTGTTCCTATGGTATATTAACTCCTGACTTTACATTGAAAGTCAATGGGGGACGGATCCGTTTGCAATTGCATCATATTGCGTCAACGTCAAAACGGATCCGTCCCCATTGACTTGCATTGTAATTCAGGATGGATCCGTTTGGCTCCGCACGGCCAGGCGGACACCAAAACGACTTTTTTTTCATGTCCGTGGATCCTCCAAAAATCAAGGAAGACCCACGGACGAAAAAACGGTCACGGAAAAACGGAACCCATTTTTGCAGACCCCCAAAAAAAATGGTCGTGTGCATGAGGCCTTATTCACACGTCAGTGTTTGGTCAGTGATTTCCATCAGTGATTGTGACTAGTGTTGAGCGAACTTGTGTTTTAAGTTCGGCGTCTAAAGTTCGGGTTATTGAAGAATCGCGTTATGGATTCTAAATTATGTTATGGTCCATGGTAGCGGAATCCATAACGCGATTCTTCGATGACGCCGAACTTAAAACACAAGTTCGCTCAACACTAATTGTGAGCCAAAACCAGGACTGGAGCCTCCACAGACATAAGGTATGAGGGAAAGATCTGCACCTGTTATGTGTTTGAGCCGCACCTGGTTTTGGCTCAAAATCAGTGATGGAAATCACTGACGTGTGAATGGGGCATCACAGGGCGTCTTCACACACGGCAGATTTTGTGGCAGAAAATTCTGCGACTGAAATTCAGTTCCATTCACCTAAGGCCTCATGCACATGACCGTTGTTGTGTTCCGTTCCGCAAAATGGGGTTCCGTTGTTCCGTGATCCGTTTCCATGTCTTCCTCTATTTTTGGAGGATCACCAGACTTGAATGGATCCCATTGACTTGAATGGGTCCGCGAACCGTTTTCCGTGAAAAAAATAGGACAGGTTATATTTTTTTGACAGACTGGAACCACGGATCACGGACGCGGATGACAAACGGTGCATTAGCCGAGTTTTCAACTGACCCATTGAAAGTCAATGGGTCCGCAGAAAATCACGAAAAACGGACACGGAACACAACAACGGTCGTGTGCATGAGGCCTTAATGGGGCTTGCAGAAATCCATGCGCTCGATGCCTCATTCAGATGAATGGAACCAATTTTCAGTCGTGGAACTTTCTGCCATAAAATCTGCTTGAGGAGAATGGAGAACGGCTAAAATAGCAGTATTGTTATTATTATTATATTGGTAGTTTTTCCGCAATCAAAAACGCGCTGTTCACAGAGAAAGATCATGTGTGAACATGCCCTGAGAGCAGCTTCACGTGAGCGCAGTGACGACACATCTGTACGCCCATACTACGGTGTAGATTCCCGGACTAGGGCGTACGATGCTGTCAGTACAGGCCAGGCTGGAGGCTGGGACGCAGATTCTGACAGACCTCCTTATAAGTCAAGGGGTCCAGCAGGAGCTGGTGGTTCCCACCCCACCCTGCAACTGCATTACGAAGAAACTACAAGTCCAATGTAAACAGCGCCTAACACAGCAGGGGTTTGTTACAGTGTGCCATGGGTTATCAGGCAGGAGAGGGATTTCTGCTCCCAGAGGATATAATGTCACAAGCTGCAGAGGTTTTCAACAATGTTTCCATACACTGACAGCAAGCAGTGATACTGAAAGTGTTGGTGGATTGATAAAAGGTTCTGCTAAACACACTTGATTGCTACCTGTCACCAGAGATAACAGTTGTGCCCCACAGTCCTCCATAAACTACTACTCCCATCAGGTCACATTCCTGTACCAAAAAGCTTGCAAACCAGTCCCCTTCCCTAAAAGAGACACATACAGGCAAACCTCAGAGGCGCCCTGCTCCATACACAACCCAATGCAGAGCTCTTACCTCCACAGAGCACCGGATAAACACGAAGGGAGACCGGTGCCAGCCGCTCGGTACAATCCCAGGCACGGCTCTTCCGGAAAACAGCGGCTCCACCTTCATATCCCTGGAGTTTGACACACACAAGATGGCGCCAGAGCATCGAGAACGTACGTGCCATCCACAACATGGCGCCGCTACGGGTCTCTGAGTGGACCATACCAAAGCAGACGCTTCTGATTGGCCGGCTTCACGCTTAGCGCTCTCTTTTGCTTTGCAGGGCAGTAGATGTCAGTTCGGTCTGTACCGACGTTTATTTTATTGACCGGTAATGGCCACTAATCCCTGGGATCCGGTGCAGCCGACGGCAGCTGCGTTACTGATGGAGAGGTGTCTGGGGGCCGGAGTTCTGTCACAGGTACCGAAGCCTTGGAGGCATGTATATATATATGTGCTGTATACACACTTACCGGCAGGTCACAGGCTGGTAGGTGATCGCACGATGGAGGTGCAAAGTTGCAGGAGTCCATTCTAGTCACGTGCTGTACAAGTGGCAGGGGGGAATTCCAAGCCTGCTTTTCCTATATACTTGTGGGTCCATTCACACGTGCAGGTTTTGCTAAGTTTTTTTTATGTATGTCCTTAAGGACCACCCACTGTCTGTTAGAGGGGGCTGAGCACCTGCTCTACCAACCAACTATAACCAACAGCTCAGATTCTTATACTCTACAGCCAGGATCAGAGGTAGCTCCAATCCCAACTGTTAACCCATTGGCTGCCGGCCTGTGACTGCAGCATGATTCATGGTAATTTCCCCCTCTAATTGGGTCCCAGTGATGTGATCGGAGGCTGGGTAAGCCCCCTGCAGTCAGCCCTGGTGACCTAGAAAGGACCCCAGGACTGTAAGTTCAGTAATCCTGCTGTTCGGGCACGCCAGTGTTACCCTAATTGCAGCCTGTGCCATAGAAACACAAAGCATAATGCATTAGCTTACAGAAGTATGTGAATACAGTATAAGAATAAAATACTATATTTTCCGCACTATAAGACGCAAAGAGGAGGGAACGTGGCAGTGGGTTTTATAATGCAATGCTAGTGACGGCTTGCTTTATGGAAGTGCTCACTAGCGCAGTAGGACCAGGGAGCAGTGAATATAGTGGGTGCTGGCTTTACTCACCGCTCCCTGGTCTTCTCCGGGCCCCGCGCCCTACTGTGATGACAGCATCAGGACACTGTGCTACAGGAAGAGCGCAGTGGATGACCCAAGTGGTGGCGCCATCTGGAGCAGGAGAGCTTCTGAGTCTGATTAAAAATATTTGTCTTATTTTCCTTCTCTGCCTAGGTGCGTCTTATGGTGCAGGAATACGGTAAATTTTGTAAGAAAGTTATTCCTTAATGGGATCATTTAAAAATGTAAAAATATATAGATTGAAAAAAGCTCACAAAAATAAGTGATTATTTTTCATAAAATACTTTTTATTGCACATACTTTGCGTATCGACAAGACTGAGATAACCGGTTACTCGGTGTGAAATGTGCAGTCTCTCTAAACAATACAATAAAATAAAGCAATGCAAAAAAATATCTGTTTTATTTTACCTAGAATGCCCTTGACCAGACATGGAAAGAGACCCCGTGCTTCAGTCGTGTAGGAGAGCTGGAGAAGATCTCTACACTCAAGGCTGAAATCAACCAGGTAAGGTGTCGCTCCACCTTCTTGGTACCCGGGAGGTTTTGATGGTTTGGGTGGCATGAGAAGCAGCATGGTGCTTAAAGGGGTTATCCAATTTCACAAACAGCCCCCCATGTGCCGGGCCTGTCACAGGTAATATACTTACCCCGCACCGCCGCTGCTGCTTCTCCTTGTACATGATGATGGACCATGTGATGAGCACAGTGACATCACCACAGGTCCTTTTCCTCCTGGGCATCAAAGAAGAAGACAGAAGAGAAGCCGGGCTGCGCGAACAAGTGTATGAGGTGAGTTAAATTATTATTTTTTTAACCCCTCCATCCCTATTTTACTAAGCATTCTGTATTAAGAATGCTATTCATTTCCTTTATAACCATGTTATAAGGGAAAATAAGAAAATCTACACGACACCTAACCCAAACCCGAACTTCTGGGAAGAAGTTCGGGTCTGGGTACCAAACATGCCGATTTTTCTCACGCGTGTGCAAAACGCATTACAATGATTTGCACTCATACAGAAAAATTGTGCATTTTCCCGCGACGCACCCGCTTCCTATCTGGCCCTCACATGCGACAGCCGTGTGAAAAAGGCCTAATACGGTAAGTGTTTATAAGATCAGAGATAAGGAGCAGTCAGCTGAGCTACCTGACGGAACAGAGAGAAAATTCATATCCTGCTACTAGAGAAACTCAGCCCTGTACAGAGAAAAGGGCTCTAAATTGAAAACAAAAATACTAGCTGAAAAAATTATTTTTAGCTCAAAATGAGTACAATGCAGTAATAAAAAAAAATCCCCCAAATGGCCTGGCGTCACAGCCAGGGAGAAAAATTAAAACTCACCTTCTCCCTGGCTGTGACGCTTTCTGCTGTGATTGGACAGCGCTACAGCCAGGGAGAAGGAGACGCTTATTGAGAAACAGGGCAGTCTCCTCCTCCCTGCACCGATGCTATTCATTAGCATATCAGGCGGGCAAAGTGAACGGGGGGCACAGCGGGCGAACGGAGCGCCGGACAGATACACTAGTAAGCTGTATTACATACATGAATTATACCATACGCAACCCCCTACTTATTTCAGCATGTCTGGACCCATGAAATGTCCTCTATAATGTGACCCTTGCAGATATTAATCACAAAAAGAAAATTATTTACCTAAGGCTACTTTCACACTGGCGTTCGGTGCGGATCCGTCTTGTATCTGCGCAGACGGATCCGCACCGATAATGCAAACGCTTGTATTCGTTCATAACGGATCCGTTTGCATTATTCATAAAAAAAAAAAAAGTCTAAGTCAAAACAGATCCGTCTTGACTTACATTGAAAGTCAATAGGGGACAGATCCGTTTTCAATTGCACCATATTGTGTCAGTGAAAAACGGATCCTTCCCCATTGACTTACATTGTAAGTCAGGACGGATCCGTTTGGCTACGCATCGTCAGGCGGACACCAAAACGCTGCAAGCTGTGTTTTAGTGACCGCCTAAAAAACACAACTGAGACCAAACGCAGCCAAATTGATGCCTTCTGAACGGATCCTTATCCATTCAGAATGCATTGGGGCTGAACTGATCCGTTTTGGGCCGCTTGTGAGAGCCCTGAAACGGATCTCACAAGCGGACCCAGAAATGCCAGTGTGAAATTAGCCTAAAACGTAAAAGGGTTGTGGCACATCGATGGATATACCACCAATGTCAGATAGGTGTGAGTCCCACCTCTGGGACCTGTTTGAGTCTCCAGTACGGGGCCAGTGTAGTGTAGCAGAGTGCATTGCGCATGCGCAGCGTGATCTCCTTTCACTTCTATGGGAGTTTCGATAATGGCCAAGGGAACGCACGCGCCAATTTTCAGAACTCCCATAGAAGTGAATGGAGAATGCACCACGCATGCACACCCACCTCTCTATTCACCTCTATAGGACAGCCAACGCTCGCCAATTTTCAGAACGCCCATAGAAGTGAACGGAGCATGACTGCACTTGTGTGGTGCGCTTTCCTTTACCTAAGGAGGACCATTCTGGAGATAGGTGTGGGTCCCAGGGTCCACAGACAACACTACCTAAAGCGGAACACCCGCCCTAATAAGGACTAGAGCTACCATCTGGAACCTAAACCTAGAAATCCCTAATTCCGCTCTAAAAGATTAAGAAAGATACGGACAGGATTAAACAATGGAATTGTACTAAAGTAGGTCAGAGACCAATAGGATATAGAATAGAGTAACATAATTACACACCCTACTGTCTCCCTGGGTGTCCATGTCTAAAGCAGGACAGCTGCCCTGATGAGGATGATCCTTGCCCCAATAGGCCCTGCGATGTTCCTGTCTGAGGGAAGAAAGATGACCAGTCACAAAAAGAGAGGGGTTGCATATCTATGGATCCTCATCATTCATATTTCTGAGAATTTTGTTGGTTACTTAGTGCTCCTTTTAGATATACCATACCCCTTATTGACGACCGCGGTACACATACACCAGAAGTCTGGGGTTGAAACATGGCACCTGTCCAGAAGCTGAGGGGGTGCTGGGTTCCTACTGTTTTACACAATAGGCACCAGAAGGCATTGTCTGCGATCGGCGGTATCACCGATCACAGACCTTTTAACCCCTCAGTTGGGGACCACAACATCTGAGCTACTTCCACATTATCCAGGGAAAAGTACCGTAAACGTGGTTGTCCAGTTAAAAAAAAAAATCCTGTTTTATCCACCCTCTCAGGTAATTGTGAGGGCTACAAAAAGGAGGACCTGTCCTGTATTACACAGACTTATTGAATGTGAATGAACACTGTGTAATGCTTCATTTCCCCTATGGTGGCGCTGCAGGGAAACTGAACACTCACTACCAGGTTTCTCCACACATTGCAGGTATTTTCTGGGTGTTGTGGTGGGGAGAGGGGTTTTGTGGTGGGGGGTGGGGATGGGGTTTTGTGGTGGGGGTGGGGGGTTGGTTCAACAAGAGTATATATTCACACATGTCAGATTTGTCATAAGCTAATGGATTTCATTAGGATTTAGACGCGGTTCCCATGTCTAAAGGCTGACCTCTATACATTTTGGCTTTACAGAAGACCTTGGAATTGGAAATGCTGAGACTGGAGAAGGAGACGGCAGATATCGCTCACTCGTTCTTCCTCAGTAAGTTTTTCACTGTCCTTGTTGTCTGATCCTGGCTTCAGAGTAACTCATCTGTCTTAACAAAGGAGAGGGGCAAGATTGTGATGGAGCCTGCTATGTGATTTATGGCGCCCACTCCTGTCATGGGCTGGTATTGCAGCATTTGCTGGAATGAGGATGAGCTGCAGCATGTGGAGAACCCCCGGCATTGTACCATGATATGTACTTGCACAGCTGGGGACCTTTATGGCTATCTTGTATACCATCTACCACTATTGAAGTTTTATAATGGCAGAACCCTGGAAATTTGGACTTTCCCGCTATAAATCCATTCACAAATCTTTTTAAAAATTCCAGATCAGAAATATGATGCCCTGCAAGCAATAAACAGCCACCTGGAGGCGGTACTGAGAGAGAAACGCAGTCTGAGGCAGCGGCTGGCTAAGCCTTTGTGCCAAGAGAATTTACCCATCGAGGCATCTTACCACAGGTAAGTTCTTAGTGCTGAACTACAACTGCAGGTTGGCTTACTCCTTCAGTAGGTGATCCTCATTAACCCTCTCTGCACATGCATACTCCGCTAGTTAGAAAGTGTAAAGGGGAGTAAGCCACTGCCAGACACCTCACCCCAGGGAACAAAAGGTCTGGGCATGTAAAGATTCAACATGCCCAAACCTTCTTTCCCTCTACATCAGTGGTCCTCAAGGCCCACCTACTGGTCATGTTTTTAGGATTTCCTTGGCATTGAGGAGGTGATATAATTAGTGTCAGTGCATCAGGACTTACCTCAGGTATTCATTCTGTGGGATAGTCTCAAATCGTGATCAATAGTTGGACTGGAGTTGAGGAACACTTTGTTGGGGAGAGATGGGGCATTTCCACACACATTAGCTAGTTGACCAGCCCCACCCAAAGCATTGGGGGGGGGGGGCACGTCAACCCTGTGGCCAGTCATTGGCTGTAGCGGAACACATAACCCCCGTCCATGCTGGAAATTGAGACCGAAGCATTATGAACGGAAGGAATCGGAACTAAGTAGCAGGAGCGGGTAACTATCCTTCCCTCCACATGTCCAGCAGGTTTTCACTGTTGTAAATCCAAATTTATAAAATGGGTTAAATCCACAGAATTTCTGCAATACATCCCAAAATCCCCACCATTGATGTGGCTGCTGTATCTACGTGCGGCTTCAGTTTCAGCACATCTCCCTTCCTTCTGTCCAGGTTCGTCTCTGAACTCTTACCACTTGCTGTTAAATTCATTGAGAAGCTGGAAGTCTACATCCAAACCATCCACACCATTCCCCAGATCCCAGACTGTGTGAAGAACATGGTGAGGACAAGTTTATTTTCCAAGAAAGTAACATTGGAGGATTGTAAATATTACCGGGGTCGTCCCACAGGATGGTTTATAATTGTCCGATCGCTGGGACGCCCTCCAATCTCTAGGCTGTTTCCGTTAGGCCCCTATACGCAGAATGGAGCAGTAGGGCTCCTGCTCCACCACCCCAGTCAGACTCCTCTTCACTGCAGTTGTGTGGTAAACAGGAATGGGGAGCCAAGAACCGCTATTGTAGTGATTGACGGGGGGCCCCCAGTGACCAGACATGTGTAATCCATCCTATGACGACCCCTTTAACGCGCCACGTCTTGTTTCAGGATAACGCCTTGGTCAGAATGGAGGCTCTCGAGGCAGATCTAGAGGAGGTGACTGAACAGATTCTTACGTGGAGAGCGACACAGAATAAACTGCTTCAGGGAAACTTCCAGGTTAACGCAGAAGAAAGTTCCAGCAGTATCAAAGGATCTACTTCTTACCTGTCCATTGAAAATCTCCACCACTAGTTAGCAGTTTGGCGGTGATGTCACATTGCTCAGACAGTAGATAAGGAGTTAGTGGGGTTGTCCTGTCTCGCAGTTTCAACTAGCCCTGGGTGGCCGGGCTTAATGGAAACTGCCGATTGGGCCGTCGCTCTGCTATTTCCATAGCTCTTACTGCAGTGAATGGAAGCTACATAAACAGCATAGCAGAAAAAGCTAGGCTGCTTCCGTAACCCCCGATTGACAGAAACGGCCTTGCTTTCTTTGCTTCGCTATTGGCGTAGCTTCCATTCACTACAATGGGATTTGCTCAGTAGCTTCTGTAAGCCCGGCCTCCTGAGGTCAGCGCTTAGTCCCATCTTGCCGTGGAAACTGTGAAATGGGACATCGGCTTTAATATCAAACGTTATAAGGATGCATTCACATAACTGTGGGACGGCCGTGCCCGAACCGGATCCGCTAAGCATAGGCACCCGCTGTGTGCACCCTGCATCGTGGTGCGGACCCAATGACTTCAACGAGCCTCTGACCCGCGAAATATAGGACACATTCTTTCCTTTGCAGCATGAAGGCACAGACCCGAAGGCACACGGAAGCCCTTCTGTGTGCTTCCGGGTCCGTGCCTCTGTGCCGCAAAGGATAGAACACGTCCTATTTTTTGCTGCGGATTGTGGACCCAATGAATTCAAGATGCGGTGTGCACGCATTTTAGCGGATCTGTGTTTTGCAGTCCACAACACGTGCACGGCCATCCCACATGTGAACGCACCCTAAGGCTGAGTTTAAATAGAGTTTTTTCTGTGCTGCAAAACATGATGCAGAATCTGCTTCAAATTTCTTTCCTTTATTAATTTTACCTTTTTTGACGGGATTTTTGGATGTGGATTCGTCTTGAAATCCACAAGAATAAACATGCCACGGCTTATTTTCCCACAATGTTTTTTTTTTTAACCATAAATTATCATGTGGTTTTCGCATTGAAACCAACAGGAAGTGGATGGCATGAATTTTCGGTGCGGAATCCGCACCAAACTTCACGCCAAAGAAAACTGTGTCTGAAAGCAGTCTTACACATTTTTAACAGTTTATCCTGCCCGTAAACCTAGCAGAGGCAGCCAACCTAATCCAAAGTCAGCACTGGTTCCCCCATATAAAGGCTACAATTAGTATCTATAGGTCCGTAGCCTACCTAGTCCGCGCACCAGTCGAAAACTGATTTTTTTTTTCACCCCTTCCCCCCCAAAAAAACCCTTACATATAGAATAGCTATGAATAACAATCACAAATGTAATAAAGCTAGCATCTCTCTGTGTTATGCTTCATATCTTGGCAATGGTTTGGAATTACTAGATGACACACATTTGGGTCTTCTCCTCTCGCATTCAAAGATATGAAGTCATTTATATATTTAATTACTTTTGCTATTTGTACATACATTTTTAATATTAAATATCTAAACTTTGCATATAAACTGATGTGTGGAGAAGTGTGCTCTCTGGAATATTTTTTTGCTCCATCGCCATGATACATACATGTCTATCACCCGGGTGCATGGCTCATTACAACTACCAGAGCCGTGTCTTGTAAGAAGGCGAGCACCTGGGTGTCCACCAGATGGCCGCAAGGTCTTTTAATCCTCTGGAAGCAAACCATGAAGGTTCCCATTCAGAAGGGGTTGTGCAAGAATGAAAGGGAAAGGGAGGGGGAGGGGGGTGCAGTATGGGGCCAACTAGGCCAGACCTGTAAAGGAAAAATGACTTACCTGCTACCTGGCACTGGCTTCCCACAGCTCCCCCTCCAGGCCTGCGATGCTCCATTGGACTTCCACGATACCAGCATCCAGTTTGACATCGCCGCCGCTAATCATTGGCTGTGGCGGTGACCAGCTCCCTTTAGGTCATGACACAAGGGGATCCGGTCTCCGCAGTGACTGCGAAGATATCAAACCGGATTGCGGTAGTCCAGTGGAGGACCACAGGCCTGGAGGTGGAGCTGGTTGTGGGAATAAGGGAAGTCATCTTTCCTTTACAGGTCTGGCTAAGTGGAGGGGGGTTTGCCCAAACAAAATATTATTTGACAACCCCTTTACGAACAGTCAAAAATCTATACACAAGGCATCCTAGAGAACTGAACTGTATAAAAATTTTTTATAACAGAATAAAAAGTTACTCCGTTTTATTTGCTGAAACAACAGTAAAAATTTTACTCCGACTACAGATGTCAACCCCCTCCCACCACCACCATATAGCAACAGAATCAAATTATACAACTCCGTCCGATACAAAGCTCAATAAAGATAGATGTATTATTGAGTTCAATAGGCACTGTATAACTCGTCCTGCAATGAGCACCCCCCAGTGGTGACAGCAGGCAGGCAAAAATTTCTCAAAGGAAATGTCAGCATTTTTGACCATGTAAACTGCTAACAGCACTAGGTAGGGGCTGGCGAGAGAGCAGGACAAATATACTGTTTGTGGAGCTTTTATGAGCAGGGTGAATATTACGTTTTATTCTGCCAAGTTTAAGTGCCCTAGCGGCAGGACTTCAAGCCAGCCAGGAGACCACTACAGCTGTCTAGCAGAGGGGAGGGACTGAGAAGCTGAAGGCAGAGGACACGTCACTGCGAAGCTCCGCCTCCAGAGGACTTGCAGAAGAGCAGAATCTAGCTGAACAAAACTCCATATTCACTTTACTTCCGATAAAAAACACTCCACAAAAAGTATGTTTGTCCTGCTGTACCTGGCCCCTACCTAGTCTGGTTAAGTTTAGCATGGTCAAATTCCTTTCATACTTTGTCGTACTGAATGTTTTACTTTATAGAGGTAGGGCTGACACACTGTTTTTATTTCACCCTTGGAGTTGACATCAGGTTAGAATGTAACGTATCTGTGCTGTGTTCTGTTCCCGCTGTAGGAATTGATAGCTCAGATGTAGTATGTGCACTGTTCACTGTCTGATGAGACCCTGGTCTTGAGTCATTCTCCATTAGTACCTGGAAAACATATTTACAGCGTCACATTGATATTTTACACATTATGTATATAGTGCAGTACAACAATTCATTGTCATCTCTTCCAGTCCCCTGTGGGGCTCACAATCTAAATGTACTGTACCAGACACAATGGGCCAGACTTGCTGATCTTGTAGATGGGGTAAGCTTAGCCCGGCTGTCTAGACCTGCACCACATTTATCACAGGGGCTCATGCTGGATGATAAATCTGCTTCATGGAGAGACACGTTTGACTCTATATACCAGCTATTGGTTGGCGGAGTTTGAGACAGGATTTTTATGCCAGAAATGGGGCGCATTTTAGGTCACTCCCGTTCCCACAAAGCCATGTCTCTTTTTCAGACTAGGTGCAGAAAATTTCTTCAAACGAGGGTGTGCCAAATTGTGCCAATTTTTGGAGCCATTTATGCCAAAGTTAGTCACTAGTAAATGTGAGCCAATGTTTTCATACTTTTTGGGGAACTGGTGGAAGTAATGCGCATGGATAAAAACCAAGCAAAAACAGAACGATTCTGTAAGAGGTTCTGTTCTGGTTCCAACCTATGACCCCAGTGCTTACCACTGGTATCACCAAAGATCTAACTAACAGGGTAACAAGCACAGGAAGATTTTTATCAGTCCTGTGTTAAAGGGGTATTCCCATGGCGCCTTTTCATACTTACCTGCTGCCAGCGCGCCGTTCACTTCCTGGATTCTGGCTGGGGGCGGGCTTCATCTTGATTGACGCTTTCTCCCGGCCGGGCCACGTGCTGGACTGACTGCGCATGCGCCATGGTGACTTATTCCTGGCCAGTATAGTACAGAGCGCGTTCACGGCTCTACTATTCTGGCCAGGAAGAAGTCACCATGGCGCATGCGTGGCGGCATGCGCGTTCAGGACAGCGAGCGGCCCGGCCGGGAGAAAAGGAGTCTTCTGCGCAAGTGCGGCCACAGGGATTCCGGAGAAGAGCTGTGGCCGTAACCAGGGGAGACCGAATGACAACAATGAGGTAAGTGGGGATGAATTTTCTCCTAAAGGGTGGGAATTGGTTAATCAAATATATTTACAAAAATGATCACTGTCAAATAATTAAAGGGAGTCTGTCACCACATTTCAGCATATTAGACCGATCAAATAGGGTTATATGATCCACCCAGAACTTAACCGCCTCACGTCCGCCCATAGGATATAAACGTCCTATGGGTGGACGTCTATTTCTGACAGCACGTTTTAAAACGTCCTGTCAGAAATAGCAGCTGCACGCTAATCGTGCAGCTGCTGATCAGGTTGCCCGCTGTCAGTGACAGCAGGGCAACCCTAAGACAAGGCAGGGACAGTGCCCAGGTGTCCCTGCCTTCACGATCGCTGCAGACACAGCGCTCACCGAGCGCTGTGTCTGCAGAGCAGGAAGCGCTGTGCGCTTCCTGTTCCGGCCCGGCGGTCATGTGACCGGAGAGTGCAGGAGCTGTGTGAGGTCTCTCAGAGACCTCGATCAGCCCTGCTGTGAGGCTGTACAGCGCAGGATTGCTGCTGTACAGCCTCTCTAGGGGTGCATTTGTCCTGTAACTGGGGCTACTATGTCAGCCCCAGTTACAGGAGAAATCAACAGTGTAAAAAAAAAAAAAAGTGAAGTAAATGTCCCCCAGAGGTCTTGTATGACCTTATGGGGGACGAAAAGTGTAAAATAAAATAAAGGGTTGAAAAAATAAAATAAAAAAAAGTTTCACATGTAAAAAAAAAAAAAATCCCAAGTAAGGAATAAAAAAAAAAATTAAAAATAGAAAAAATAAAATAGACATATTTAGTATTGCCGCGTCCGTAAAAACCAGCTCTATAAAAATATCACATGACCTAACCCCTCGGGTGAACACCGTAAAAAAAAAAAAAAAAAAAACTGTGTCAAAACAAGCAATTTTTGTCACCTTGCATCACAAAAGGTGCAACACCAAGTGATCAAAAACGCGTATGTCCCACAAAATGGTACCAATAAAACCGTCACCTCATCCCGCAAAAAATGAGCCCCTACATAAGAAAATCTCTCAAAAAATAAAAAAACTATAGCTCTTAGAACATGGAGACACTAAAACATCATTTTTTTGGTTTCAAAAATGATATTATTGTGTTAAAGTGAAACAAATAAAAAAAAGTATACATATTAGGTATTGCCGCGTCCGTAAAAACCAGCTCTATAAAAATATCACATGACCTAACCCCTCGGGTGAACACCGTAAAAAAAAAAAAAAAAAAAACTGTGTCAAAACAAGCAATTTTTGTCACCTTGCATCACAAAAGGTGCAACACCAAGTGATCAAAAACGCGTATGTCCCACAAAATAGTACCAATAAAACCGTCACCTCATCCCGCAAAAAAATGAGCCCCTACATAAGAAAATCTCTCAAAAAATAAAAAAACTATAGCTCTCAGAACATGGACACATTAAAACATAATTTTTTGGTTTCAAAAATGCTATTATTGTGTAAAACTTTAATAAATGAGAAAAAGTATACATATTAGGTATCGCCACGTCCGTAACAATCTGCTCTATAAAAATGTCACTTGACTGAACCCCTCAGGTGAACGCTGTAAAAATAAATAAATAGAAACTGTGCTAAAACAACCAATTTTTTGGTCACCTTGCCCCATAAAGTGTTATAATGAATGATCAAAAAATCATATGTACCCAAAAATAGTACTAATAAAACTGGCACCTTATCCCCTAGTTTCCAAAATGGGGTCACTTCTTGGGAGTTTCTACTGTAAGGGTGCATCAGGGGGCTTCAAATGGGACATGGCATCTAAAAACCATGTGGAGTTCCTTATCTTCTGCGCCCTGCCGTGTGCCCATACAGCAGTTTACGACCACATGTGGGGTGTTTCTGTAAACCGCAGAATCTGGGTAATAAATATTGAGTTTTGTTTGGCTGTTAACCATCGATGTGTTAAAGAAAAAAATTTATTAAAATGGAAAATCTGCCAAAAAAGTGAAATTTAAAAATTTGATCTCCATTTTCCTTTAATTCTTGTGGAACGCCTAAAGGGTTAACAAAGTTTGTAAAATCGGTTTTGAATACCTTGAGGGGTGTAGTTTCTACAATGGGGTCATTTATGGGGGTATCCACTATGTAGGCCCCACAAAGTGACTTCAGACCTGAACTGGTCCTTATAAAGTGGATTTTGGCAATTTTCTTAAAAATTTTAAGAATTGCTTCTAAACTTCTAAGCCTTCTAACGTCCTAAAAAAATAAAATGACATTTCCAAAATGATGCCAACATAAAGTAGACATATGGGGAATGGTAAATAATAAATATTTTATGAGGTATCACTTTCTGTTTTAAAAGCAGAGAAATTGAAATTTAGAAAATTGCGAATTTTTCAAATTTTTGGGTAAATTTGGGATTTTTTCATAAATAAAGGTGAAATATTTTGACTCAAATTTATGACTATCATGAAGTACAATGTGTCACGAGAAAACAATCTCTGAATGACTTGGATAAATAAAGGCGTTCCAAAGTTATTACCACATAAAGTGAGATATGTCAGTTTTGCAAAATTTGGCCTGGTCAGGAAGGGGGCAAAGGGCCCAGATGGGAAGTGGTTAAAAACGGTACCTTTGTTGTAGAAAACTGACTTTTCTTTTAGCCGAAAATGAACTTATAAGGTTATGTTAATGAGCCCTCTCAAGTGCCCAGGGCGGTCTCTCAATCCTCGGAGCCCCAGGCAGCACCTCCTAAACGGCTCATAACCCCGCCCTCCGTGCGCCTCTGCCCGCCCGTTTACTCCCCTCCCCTTTCCTTTTCCACTGCGGCTGTGCGGTCCAAATCGTAGCGGGCGCATGCGCAGTAGGTATCGCGATGCCCTGCCAGGAGCGGGCATCGCATTGCGCATGCGCCCGCTACGATTTGGACCGCACAGCCGCAGTGGAAAAGGATAGGGGAGGGGAGTAAACGGGCGGGCAGAGGCGCACTGAGGGCGGGGTTATGAGCCGTTTAGGAGGTGCTGCCTGGGGCTCCGAGGATTGAGAGACCGCCCTGGGCACTTGAGAGGGCTCATTAACATAACCTTATAAGTTCATTTTCGGCTAAAAGAAAAGTCCGTTTTCTACAACAAAGGTACCGTCTTTAAGTTCTGGGTGGATCATATAACCCTATTTCATCGGTCTAATATGCTGAAATGTGGTGACAGACTCCCTTTAACAGATGTAACAGTGATCATTATGATGGGAATACCCCTGTGGTTCACACAGAGTTTTTTGAAGGAGGATTTGAAGCAGATTTTTCCTGCAGGATTTACAGCCAAAGCCAGAAGTGGATCCAGCAGCAACTTTTTAAACGCCTGTGCGACAATATCCTTGCTACATATATCAGCCCCGACAAATTTTCTATCATTTACATCTCAAACTAGACATAAAAAAGGAGTAAAAAGTACTCCAGTCAGGGCCTGGAAAAGTTTCTACTTCAGGCGCATGGACAGCTGACGGTGTGCCTAATTTATGATGATGCCTCTGCCAGCACAGGGTGGAAACAAAGACGGGTAAAATGCTGGTCTTTCTAAATGACCCCCTCAATGAGCAGCGGAGGAAAAAATCTTGCTAATTAGGATAAGGGCTCATGGACACGACAGTTTGGGGGCCGCAATACGGCCCTGGACATTTTTGCACTGCATCACAGATGAGGACCCTTTCACTTGAATGGGTCTGCAATACGTAAGGTGCAGTACGGAACCCCATGAAAGCACTACAGAGTGCTTCCGTGGGGTTTCTCAAGTTTAACGAGTCTGGATCTGTCTGCGGAATCCACACGGATGTTGCCTGTGCATTGGGGACCGTAAATTGCTGTCCGCAAAGCATGGAATCACCGAGCAACGGCCGTGTGCATGAGCCCTAATTCTAATCACAACTTGTCCAAAGCAAAAGCGAAGGAACTGGCTGTAGCAACCCACCACACACTACTCCATTATTCCTCTTGTACTAGTTGCACTTTTATAAATCTCCCCTGAGAATATGCATGATACAGGGTATGTACGCCACTTCAAACAATGCTTTGGATGGTTTTGATGCATCTAACAATAAACATATATATATATATATATGGTACAAAATATCCCTCCATTTTGTGTCTGCGGCTCATTTGTAAATCTATGTTTCTCCAAAGTAACAGAACACAAACCAAGTTTGGGGGATCACTGTTATTTTTTTGTTCTTCCGTCAGAAGAACCAAAAAAATGGATCCTGTGCATCAGTTATGCACATTTAGCATTCGTTTGAGCCATTTCTGTCTGATTTCCGTTATTTTAGACAGAAAAAAGTACTGCCTAACTAATGCGCAGGATCAGTTTTTTTTTACAGGATCTGTTTTTTCTTTATTTTTCTGTTCTTCTGATGGATCAGAAGAATGGAAGAATAACGGTGATGTGAACTCTCCTTGACCTGTTCCTCTTGTCAGACTCCTGCCAAATGGATGTAAGCAAGAAGTAAAAGACTGAGAGAAGAGAGTATGAGAGGGAATTCCCTGCATGCCACAAACTGGCGTAAAAAAATAAAATTTTCGTGTTTACAACCTTTTAAACACAATTTTGCGTAAATGTAAGTGCAAATGACGTTTCTCTCGCACTCTCCCAAGAAGGGGGTGGGGCCAGTGAATTTGTGGCAAAAACAGTTTAATTTCTACTCCACTTCAGGGCTGGCGTACTTTTTCTTCATCTGTTTTCAGTAATGAAGTGCGACTTATTTGCATTAAAAGTCACACTTTCCGGGAGACATGCAACTTTTTCCCGCAAAGATGCAACCTTTTTCATGCGTAAAAAAATTAGACCAGCCTAAAGCCTCATGCAGACGTCCGCGGAACACGGTCCGTGAGATACCGGGCTGGCATTGCAGGAGCGCACAGCGTCATTGGTTTCTATAACGCAGTACGCTCCTGCAATGCCAGTCTGGTATCTCACGGACTGTGTTCCACGGACGGCTGCATGAGGCTTAAGTGACTATGAACCTGTTTAACTGAAAAACAACCACCAGAGGGAAGACTAATAACAATGCGCCGAGTCTAATTCATCAACTGCTGTGCGACTTTTAATAAATACTCGGCA
The DNA here is from genome assembly GCF_905171765.1 of Bufo bufo. Lineage (NCBI taxonomy): Eukaryota > Metazoa > Chordata > Amphibia > Anura > Bufonidae > Bufo > Bufo bufo. Next base: position 31,391,859 of record NC_053399.1, read on the forward strand.
AAAGAAAGACAGCGAATGATATACGCCAGTCTAATTTTATGGCCAAAAACAGGCAAGCTTGATATGACCCTTAATTCATATTAATGTCAGATGGTTTCCAGAAAACCCTCCAATGAGGCACCAATCAAGTTTTTGCATTAGGCCTCATGGTCACCTGTTATGCCTCTAAATATCAATACACATGGGCCAACTCTGTATACCTGCAGTGAGAATTGGATTTCCGGTTTTGTGGTGACCAGTAATACACCAGCCATAGCATGCACACCTGTCACAGATCTCATACTATACCTGCAGTTCAGAGTCTGCACTCTGGTACTCCATTCCAGACATTGCTGATGGACAGTTTTGACCTGCAAATGATAAAGGATTAAAAAATTGACAACAGAGTGTAAAGCTGTATACCAGCAACAAAAAGAGACAAGTTCTAGTTACTGCTCTGCCACCTCTTTCCATTAGGTGTGTCTATCAGTGACGACCTGATTATTGGGGTTCCCTTGCTGAGCTGCACGCAACAGATGGATGAAAGCACCGATTCTATAACGTGCTCATAGCAGGGGAGCAGTTTAAGTGCTCATCCAATAAGTGCTCTCATATGATGCATAAGTGCATGTGCTAGTTTCCCTGTCTGTCTCCAGTATAAGTGAATAGAGGCTGCTGATTGATGGGATCCTCCATCAGCGGCCATGTTCCCAGCGTAGCACCGGCACGCAGATCCCCTAAACATGAATTATTCATATTAAAGACTAGGACCTGTCAGTGCCCCTGACATGTCAGTTTTAGTAACTACTTGCATTTCCCATGTAATAACAATTCTAGAGCATCTTTTATTATGACACTATGTTGTGCTGTTCTTCTAATATTCTTGATAGAAGTTTATGGATATAGGTACAGATGGGTGTTACCACTTGAGGGTGTGTGCCTGCACAGTCTGACACTATCCAATCAGTGCTGCCAGAGTCCGACTGTGCAGGGACACACCCTCAGCCAGTAACTACCATCTGTACCTTTATCCATAAACTTCTAGCAAGAAAAGTGGAAGAATGGCATAACATAGAGACATAAGAAAAGACGCTCCAGAATTATTACATGGGGGATACAAGTAGTTATTAAAACTGACATGTCAGGAGAGGTGACCGGTCCTCTTAAACTATCGGACATCAGTGCCGATAGTTAAATCATGCTTATTACTAGCTGCATGCATGTGCTGTTACCAACACATGTACAGCTAGTAATATAAACTGGCCAACCCCTTTAATCTTGGTTAACCTTAACCCCTTTAAGGCTACCTGCACACGGATGCGGGCTGTCTTGCAGAAATTCTGCACAAATTTCCCCAGCATTTCCTCAACAAATCCGCACCAAAAACCACATGGGTTATCTGCAGTTTTCGGTGTGGGTTTGACGTAGTTTTGCCACAGAACTCGAGCAGATATTCGAGCAAAAGATCAGCGCAAAAAAAAACCAACTGACATGCTGTTGATTTCTAACTCAGCATGGCAGGTCAATTTTCGCACGGAACGAAAAAGTGTACATGAGGTTGGTCTGATCTCATACACTTTGCTGGTACTGTATTACACTGTGGTTTCTCCACACAAGAATCCGTACCGAGAAACTGCATGTGATCTGCAGCATGTGCAGGCAGTCTAAAGGCACTTGTTTGTGATTGTATATATGGTAGTTTCTATAGCATATAGCTTGCTGGAGCGAGGTGCCAATGAGGAGACCTTTCCAGATTCACTGTGATTCACTGTTGTAGCTCACTAGGCCCATTTACAGGAGCTGAGGATTGGGGAAAATAAATGCGCAGCCAATCACCTGACGTACGAGCAAACACTTGGGTGATCTTTTAGGTGGCAAATAAAATTATCATTTGCCAGCAGCAATTCACCCTGTGTTAAGGGATCTGCTGCCGTCATACAATGAATCCGTATGGGGATGGACGATTGCAGTAGCGATCATTCATCCCCATACAGAGGAGATGACTGCTGCATGTAAATGCAGCTCCGCCAACAATCAGGCAAATTATCAGAAACGTTCCTGATGGTTGCATGTGTATTGTCCCATGTAAACGCACCTTTAGAGCTGACCGTCTACAGTAGATGTCCATCAACAAACCCTTTGGGCAGGATCTGCCAACCATCTAATGTGTATGAGGGACTCCTGACTCTCCCCTGATGGAAGATCTCAGGGAAATAAGGGTCAGGCTCTAAGATTTCAACATGCCCGACCCTTATGTTCTAAGGGAGATAAGCTGCCAACAGTGGATTACCCCCCTCTGCCTTACAGAACACATGCATATAAATGGGTGGATGTGGGTGTGTGAGGGGGAAGGAGAGATAGATGTCATCCATATCTCATGTGTGGAGTGTTTTACAGTTCGCCAACATTTATGCCCGTTTCCAAGAGTAAATGTTAGCAAATCTGCCAGGGCTGATATCCTGGCCCGGCCTCCACCACTGCCACAAACTATTGTCGCACAGGCGTTTAAAAAGTTGCAAAAAGTTGTTTTTTTTTTCGTGTGGTTGTCTTAAGCAGAGAAAACCTTACCCCACTAACTCCAAAGTGAAAGGCTGCATATGTACCTGACAACTCCTTACCAACAATATCCCAGAAATGCCCCTGTTCTTGTCTCTTGTGCTTACTGTCAGGGGGGTTCAGCAGCGCTTGCTCCAGCTCTGCATGTCCTGAAGCCAGATCTTCATCCATCTTTAGTACTCTGGGAAATAACACTTCCTTCTGACACAGCTTTGATAACTGAGAACCCATAAAAAAAAAAACAAACATTTTTTATATTATTGCGAAAGTATTTGGCATCATTGAGACCCGTCATCTACAACTATACTAGATTACATTTACAAGCATGAAAACACATGTTAAAAAAAATTAAAGAAAGCACAAAAATGGATTGTCTGAAGTGGGGTTATTGGACTTTTTGACTATGCATCCAGCTCTACAGTTTAGGGCAGGGGTCAGAAACCTTCCGCATGCAAGCTGTTGTGAAACTACACTGCTCAAACAACACTACTACTAGAGAGTAGTGGATGCATGGAATAGCCTTCCTGCAGAAGTGGTAGCTGCAAATACACTGCGTGCAGAATTATTAGGCAAATGAGTATTTTGACCACATCATCCTCTTTATGCATGTTGTCTTACTCCAAGCTGTATAGGCTCGAAAGCCTACTACCAATTAAGCATATTAGGTGATGTGCATCTCTGTAATGAGAAGGGGTGTGGTCTAATGACATCAACACCCTATATCAGGTGTGCATAATTATTAGGCAACTTCCTTTCCTTTGGCAAAATGGGTCAAAAGAAGGACTTGACCGGCTCAGAAAAGTCAAAAATAGTGAGATATCTTGCAGAGGGATGCAGCACTCTTAAAATTGCAAAGCTTCTGAAGCGTGATCATCGAAAAATCAAGCGTTTCATTCAAAATAGTCAACAGGGTCGCAAGAAGCGTGTGGAAAAACCAAGGCGCAAAATAACTGCCCATGAACTGAGAAAAGTCAAGCGTGCAGCTGCCAAGATGCCACTTGCCACCAGTTTGGCCATATTTCAGAGCTGCAACATCACTGGAGTGCCCAAAAGCACAAGGTGTGCAATACTCAGAGACATGGCCAAGGTAAGAAAGGCTGAAAGACGACCACCACTGAACAAGACACACAAGCTGAAACGTCAAGACTGGGCCAAGAAATATCTCAAGACTGATTTTTCAAAGGTTTTATGGACTGATGAAATGAGAGTGAGTCTTGATGGGCCCGTGGCTGGATTGGTAAAGGGCAGAGAGCTCCAGTCCGACTCAGACGCCAGCAAGGTGGAGGTGGAGTACTGGTTTGGGCTGGTATCATCAAAGATGAGCTTGTGGGGCCTTTTCGGGTTGAGGATGGAGTCAAGCTCAACTCCCAGTCCTACTGCCAGTTTCTGGAAGACACCTTCTTCAAGCAGTGGTACAGGAAGAAGTCTGCATCCTTCAAGAAAAACATGATTTTCATGCAGGACAATGCTCCATCACACGCGTCCAAGTACTCCACAGCGTGGCTGGCAAGAAAGGGTATAAAAGAAGAAAATCTAATGACATGGCCTCCTTGTTCACCTGATCTGAACCCCATTGAGAACCTGTGGTCCATCATCAAATGTGAGATTTACAAGGAGGGAAAACAGTACACCTCTCTGAACAGTGTCTGGGAGGCTGTGGTTGCTGCTGCACGCAATGTTGATGGTGAACAGATCAAAACACTGACAGAATCCATGGATGGCAGGCTTTTGAGTGTCCTTGCAAAGAAAGGTGGCTATATTGGTCACTGATTTGTTTTTGTTTTGTTTTTGAATGTCAGAAATGTATATTTGTGAATGTTGAGATGTTATATTGGTTTCACTGGTAAAAATAAATAATTGAAATGGGTATATATTTGTTTTTTGTTAAGTTGCCTAATAATTATGCACAGTAATAGTCACCTGCACACACAGATATCCCCCTAAAATAGCTAAAACTAAAAACAAACTAAAAACTACTTCCAAAAATATTCAGCTGTGATATTAATGAGTTTTTTGGGTTCATTGAGAACATGGTTGTTGTTCAATAATAAAATTAATCCTCAAAAATACAACTTGCCTAATAATTCTGCACTCCCTGTACAGTGAAGGGGTTTAAGCATGCATGGGATAGGCATAAGGCCATCCTTCATATAAGATAAGGGCCGGGGGCTATCCATAGTATTCAGTATATTGGGCAGACTAGATGGGCCAAATGGTTCTTATCTGCCGACACATTCTATGTTTCTATGTTTCTCAAAAAAATAAAGGGAACACAAAAATAACACATCCTAGATCTGAATTAATTAAATATTCTTCAGAAATACTTTGTTCTTTACATAGTTAAATGGAGGTCTGGATTTGGAGTCACACTCAAAATTAAAGTGGAAAAACACACTACAGGCTGATCCAATTTTGATGTAATGTCCTTAAAACAAGTCAAAATGAGGCTCAGTAGTGTGTGTGGCCTCCACGTGTCTGTATGACCTCCCTACAACGCCTGTGCATGCTCCTGATGAGGTGGCGGACGGTCTCCTGAGGGATCTCCTCCCAGACCTGGACTAAAGCATCTGCCAACTCCTGGACAGTCTGTGGTGCAACGTGACGTTGGTGGATAGAGCGAGACATGATGTCCCAGATGTGCTCAATTGGATTCAGGTCTGGGGAAAGGGCGGGCCAGTCCATAGCATCAATGCCTTCGTCTTGCAGGAACTGCTGACACACTCCAGCCACATGAGGTCTAGCATTGTCTTGCATTAGGAGGAACCCAGGGCCAACCGCACCAGCATATGGTCTCACAAGGGGTCTGAGGATCTCAGCACATGGAGGGCTGTGCGGCCCTCCAAAGAAATGCCACCCCACACCATTACTGACCCAATGCCAAACCGGTCATGCTGGAGGATGTTGCAGGCAGCAGAACGTTCTCCACGGCGTCTCAAGACTCTGTCACATCTGTCACGTGCTCAGTGTGAACCTGCTTTCATCTGTGAAGAGCACAGGGCGCCAGTGGCGAATTTGCCAATATTGGTGTTCTCTGGCAAATGCCAAACGTCCTGCACGGTGTTGGGCTGTAAGCACAACCCCCACCTGTGGACGTCGGGCCCTCATATCACCCTCATGGAGTCTGTTTCTGACCGTTTGAGCAGACACATGCACATTTGTGGCCTGCTGGAGGTCATTTTGCAGGGCTCTGGCAGTGCTCCTCCTGTTCCTCCTTGCACAAAGGTGGAGGTAGCGGTCCTGCTGCTGGGTTGTTGCCCTCCTACGGCCTCCTCCACGTCTCCTGATGTACTGGCCTGTCTCCTGGTAGCGCCTCCATGCCCTGGACACTACGCTGACAGACACAGCAAACCTTCTTGCCACAGCTCGCATTGATGTGCCATCCCGGATAAGCTGCACTACCTGAGCCACTTGTGTGGGTTGTAGACTCCGTCTCATGCTACCACTAGAGTAAAAGCACCGCCAGCATTCAAAAGTGACCAAAGGAAGCATAGGAACTGAGAAGTGGTCTGTGGTCACCACCTGCAGAACCACTCCTTTATTGGGGGTGTCTTGCTAATTGCCTATAATTTCCACCTGTTGTCTATCCCATTTGCACAACAGCATGTGAAATTGATTGTCACTCAGTGTTGCTTCCTAAGTGGACAGTTTGATTTCACAGAAGTGTGATTGACTTGGAGTTACATTGTGTTGTTTAAGTGTTCCCTTTATTTTTTTGAGCAGTGTACAATTCGTCCAGCATGCTCCATTCATTTCTATGAGAGTTCTCAGAAGAGCAGAGCAAGTATGCATGGTGGGAGTTCTAGTTTCTGGACAGCTGGAGTGCCAGAGGTTGCCTATCCCTGGCTTAGGACTTCTTTATTGGGTCCGCTTAGGACACCTGTTTTTATTAAATTTTTGCTTCTGAGCTCTGTCAACACTAAATTGGATGTGATCAGCATAAAGGGTTTGTCCCATTACCACAATTATCGTGTCTGACTTATATGTGTCTAATCGGTGGGGGTCCAACTGCTGGGGCCCCTATTGATCACAAGAGAAGGGGCCTGTGCTCCCCATTTTAGTGGAGTGGCAGACACACATGCATGTCCGCCGCTCCATTCAACTCTATAGGACGGCTATTTCAGGCAGTTCCATAGATCTGAATGGAGCATGACCGCCAATTCATTCAAGCTCATGTTCTTGTGATCTTGTGACCCCAGCAGTCGCACCCCTGCCAGTCCTGTGGATAAGTTGTTGTAATGCTCCTTTAAAGGGAGTCTGTCACCACAATTTGACATTATAGACCGCTTACATAGCGCTGTAGCATAACTATAGATGAGTCAAATGGTACCTTTCTGAAGTTCACCAGAGGCAAAAACGCAGTTTTATTCATATTCAAAAGAGGGCTCGCAAGTGCCCAGGGGGCGGCGTGCGGGCTGTAAGTGCCCAGGCCACTTTGCCTTCTTCTCAGATAACCCCACCCCAGCCTGTTGCTTGGCCCGCCCTGTAAGCTCCTTGCTCATCTAGTGTACTGGCCGAGATCGCGCCGACGCATGCCCGGGCCGGCGGTGAACTGCGCACTCGTGGGATCTCGGCCAATACACTGGATGACGCAAGAGGCTTACAGGGAGGGCCAAGCAACAGGCTGGGGAGGGGTTTTGTGAGAAAACGGAAGAGTGGCGTGGGCACTTACAGCCCGAACGCCGCCCCTGGGCACTTGCAAACCCTCATTTGAATATGAATAAAACTGCGTTTTTGCCTCTGGTGAACTTCAGAACAAAACAACAAAGGTACCATTTGACTCATCTATAGTTATGCTACAGCGCTATGTAAGCGGTCTATAATGTCAAATTGTGGTGACAGACTCCCTTTAATGCTCTGAGTCACAAGGACTAAAAGGCCTATTAGAAAACATGCTGGACATGTCTACACTTCTTATGCAACAGTGCTTTTATTTCTTCCACAAATGTATTTTTTTTCCTTAGGCCTCCTTCACATTTCCGTTTTTCATGGACGTGTGCTATCTGCATTTTCCATAGACAGCACACATACCCACTGATTTTAAAAGGGTTTTCCGAGACTTTTATACTAATGACCTATCGTTTAGATAGGTCATCAGCTTGATTTTACTGTATTGATATCCTATTGTCATATAATGTATGGTTTATCTGAACAATTGGCTGTATGTTAAACCTTTAATAAAAATGATCTGATTCAAAAAAAGATAGGTCATCAGTATCTGATCAGTGGGTGTCCAACACCCGGGACCCTCGCTGATCTGCTGTTCGAGAAGGCACCAGCTCTCAAGCACAGTGCCGCATTCACTTCTATGGGACTGAGCTGCATCCAGGCGATGTGACCGATGAATGTGACATCACATGAAATAAGAAAAGCTGTGAGAAGGCCGTAACTCTACTGCGAGGGCCGATGCCGCTCTCAAACAGATGATCAGCAGGAGTCCTGGGTGTGGAACCCCCATCGATCAGATACTGACAATAGATGTGCATGGTTTTTAAACACATACTATAGCTTCATCAGTATAGCAGAGAGATTCCAGGATTCCATGTGTTTATGGGTACTGCCATGGCACTATGGAGGAAGAGGTCCAATATGGTTCTCTGTTTCCCAGTAAGCCAACTAATAGGTGGTATAAACTAGACTGTCTAAGGGTCGATTCACAAGTCCGCAAGTGTTTTGCGGTCTGCAAATTGCCGGCACTTTAAAAGGAAATGCCTTTTCTTGTCCGTGTCTGCGGACAAAAATAGGACATGTTCTATTTATTTGCGGAACGGAAGTGCCAATGCAGAACGGAAGTGCTGATGCGGAAAGCACACTGTGTGCTGTCCGCATCTTTTGCGGCCCCATTGAAAATGAATAGGCCCCGATCCGGTCCGCAACGTTGCGGAACGGATCCGGCCACATTTTGTGGATGTGTGAATGGATTTGACATCCAGTATCAGCCCCTGAAATAAATCTGGCGCACCTTTGGACTGTCTAATCTAAAGCTGGATTTACACAGGGAAATTGTCGGGCCGATTATCAGGAACAAATGATAGTATGAACAATCGTTCCCAATAATCGTCTCGTGTAAAGGTACAGCAGATCACCCAAAGAACGAGCGAAACACTCGTTCAACCGATAAAATCATCATTTATGCAGACACCTCAATCATCGTTTCTGGGCAGCAGATTGTGCTGTGTGAACAGAGATCTGCTGCCCAGAAACAATGAATCTGTACGAAGACGAGCGATGGCAGTAGTGATTGCTTGATCCCATACAGTGGAGGTGATTGCTGCATGTAAATGCAGCTATCACCTTTACTGATGAGCAGGCAATAATCAGGAATGAATGATTCCTTCCCAATAATTGCCTGCTCAGTTGGCATGTATAAATGCATTGTCCACATCTTAACATTAGTAAATCTGCCCCATGAGCACAGGTGGACGCTGATAAATAGTGGCACCAAATATCTAGTTGTCAGTGGCTCCTACAGCTGCACTTAGAAAGTAAATAGTACATACCTGATGCTTTACTTGTGTCATCATCTCCTGATTCCCATTATGTGCCATGTTTAATGCAGTCAGTGTCTGTTTCACCTCCCTAAAGGCCAGAAAAGCAGAAAAACAATATATCAAAGGATTTGTCCAAGACCCTCACTTGGTCTGGTCATCCCACTTCCTGAGGCGCGGCTCTGTCCCCGCTGATCCTGGTCCCCACCTGTATCATTTGCCGACTCTCCGTATGTTACTGTTGCCAGCCAATGAATGACCGCAAACATATGAGAATTTTTTTTTTTCAGGAAATCGAACAACCCCTATGTGGGTGCTGCCACATGTTCAGGTTTCCTGATGCAGTTTTTGAAGCCAAGACCAGGGTTGAATTAAAAAAAAGAGAAGTAGTATCCGGCCATAATCCTTTTATGATCCACTCCTGATTTTAGATTCAAAAACTGCATGAAAAAGCCTGACTGTGTGGAAGCGCCCTTACTAGTAAATAATTAGTGAACATTACCTACTGGCGAGCTCATGGGATTCCATTATGGCTCTATCTTGAAGCGCCTGCTGAACTTCACAGTCACACAAATTCAATGATGCAATGCAGCGATAGGCTTCTAGCCGGACCCCTGGCTCTTTATCCCGCATGGCCCACAACATAAGTTCTCTCACACGAGGTGTAACGTGCCCGATTTTACCTATAGCTAGGAATAAAACAGTACACAGGATATGACACATACACTACAACACCGTAAACCAGCATTTAAAGTGAATATCCACCATTCCATTCTACCTTACAGTTCAGATATAGATGTGTTCTACATAAAAGTCAAGTAACATAGTAACATAGTAACATAGTAAATAAGGCCGAAAAAAGACATTTGTCCATCCAGTTCGGCCTGTCATCCTGCAAGTTGATCCAGAGGAAGGCAAAAAAACCCTGTGAGGTAGAAGCCAATTTTCTCCACTTTAGGGGAATAAAAAATTTCTTCCCGACTCCAATCAGGCAATCAGAATAACTCCCTGGATCAACGACCCCTCTCTAGTAGCTATAGCCTGTAATATTATTACACTCCAGAAATACATCCAGGCCCCTCTTGAATTCCTTTATTGTACTCACCATCACCACCTCCTCAGGCAGAGAGTTCCATAGTCTCACTGCTCTTACCGTAAAGAACCCTTTTCTATGTTTGTGTACAAACCTTCTTTCCTCCAAACGCAGAGGATGTCCCCTCGTCACAGTCACAGTCCTGGGGATAAATAGCTGATGGGATAGATCTCTGTACTGACCCCTGATATATTTATACATAGTAATTAGATCTCCCCTCAGTCGTCTTTTTTCTAACGTGAATAACCCTAATTTTGATAATCTTTCAGGGTACTGTAGTTGCCCCATTCCAGTTATTACTTTAGTTGCCCTCCTCTGGACCCTCTCCAGCTCTGCTATGTCTGCCTTGTTTACAGGAGCCCAGAACTGTACACAGTACTCCATGTGTGGTCTGACCAGTGATTTGTAAAGTAGTAGGAATATGTTCTCATCACGGGCATCTATGCCCCTTTTGATGCAACCCATTATCTTATTGGCCTTGGCAGCCGCTGCCTGACACTGTTTTTGCAGCTTAGTTTGCTGTTTATTAAAATTCCTAGATCCTTTTCCATGTCAGTGTTACCGAGTGTTTTACCATTTAGTATGTACGGGTGACTTGCATTATTCCTTCCCATGTGCATAACTTTACATTTCTCAGTGTTGTAAATGCATTGGAGGAAATTTGACATATTTCCTCCACTGATTCTACCAGCGGCAGTTTCATTGACCACAATGTCCCTTTCACTTAAAGGGGTTTTGTAGGATTTATATATTTTTTTAAACTCAGTTTAGTGAAGAAAAATATAACATAACATAAAAGAAAAATATCAGGTCTGAGTAGACCATGTCAAAAATTTTCAACATGACTTTATTGTATAATACCATATAAGCAGACAAGACAGACTTTTAGTACAAAGGTATACATATATGTAGTCTTTATCAACACCGGAAGGATAGAAAATAAGTATTACAAGGATTTTCCAAGATTTTATAACTGATGACCTATCCTCTGGAAAGGTCATCACGATCTGATCGGTGGGGTCTGACCCCCGGGACCCCCGCCGATCAGCTGAGAAGGCATCGGCGCTCCTGAGGATAGGTCATCAGTTATAATGTCTCGGAAAACCCCTTTAACCTTCTCATCTGTGAGACTGTATAATTAGATTGAGAAGGACTCCCATAATCCCCCATACCTGAACCAACTTCCTTAGGCAATTTCTGTGCTTGAATATCACGGTATGACCTGGTTAACTTGCAATTTCCACATAGAGAGAGAAGGGGTTGTGGGATCGTACCATTTAAAGGCTATACATTTCCTAGGCAAAAATAACGTTCCTCTAAGAAATCTTTTCTCATGGTGTGACCACCAGACAGAATACCTGAAGAGACCAGGGGAGTGCAGGAGAGATGCCTGACCAGAAGAGCCGAGAAGAAGCTGACCACCCCCTGTAAAGAAGCGAGCAATCGGGGGACAAGTCCAGATCACGTGTCAAAATGATGCACCTGGGCTGCGACACCTGGGGCACTCCATGGAATGAGCATACCCATTTAAAATAGATGTGTCAGTGTCAGATAACATTGATGTATGATATAAAGTTGCGTCATTAATGGAAGGGGATGCTGTTAAATGCTGAAATTCTAATAAATCCGCCATGTTTTTCATCGATATATGTACTTTCCAATGTTCTGATATTTTCTTAGAATGATCTGCAAATGTATCTTAAATTGGATGAGAATATAGAGCGGGGGTCACCCCATGTGTTGTGAAACTACTGTACATCTCCCATCATGCACACTTGCTTGGCTCTTCTATGAACTCCCACCGAAGTGAAAGGAGCATGCTGGGAGTTGTCACAACAGACTAATCCCCGGGGTCCCTGCGACCTTAGCGCACCAATTAGGGGAAATTTAGAAACAGTCGGGCCTTGAGGTGGAAACTGTGCCGCCAATGTGTGTCAAAGCTTTAGGTATTTATAAGGCTATATTTACACGACCATATGTGTTACATTGAGCCGCAAAAAATACGGATGACGTCCATTTGGCATCCATATTGCATCCGTTTTTTTGCGGATCCATTGTAACAATGCCTATCCTTATATCAGAAAAAGGCTGGGCACTCGCTATATCTGGAGTAGGTGGTACTTTATTAATAAGACCATAAAATCTTAGGACAATAAATACATACGTGAGGATAAGTCTGGCCAGACTAAAAATGGCCAAAAAATAGGACATGCTCTATATTTTTTGCAGGGCTACGGAACAGACATACGGATGCGGACAGTACACGGTGTGCTGTCCACATTTTTTCGGACCCATTGAAATGAATAGGTCCTCGTCCAATCCGCAGAAATGGAACAGACACGGAAACAAAATATGTTCGTGTGAATGTAGCCTAAAACTGTAAGTTGGGCAACAGAAATGTTTTTTGTAAATCAGCATATGTGAATAAGGTTTTTTGAGAGTACACATCTCCTAGCGAAACCACACTCGCATCTCTCCAGAAACTGAACCCCTCCAGAGCTTTAACATGGAAGGCATGAGTTGTGCCAGAGAGGCATATCGGTCATGAGATCAGAAAACTGTGACAACTTTTTAGCTTCCCTTCAAATCTGCACTGCTACCCAGGGGCATACTGGGAACTTAAAGTGGCCCTGGAAAAAATTAAAATAAAAGTGGCCCCCATGTTGTAGGCGGGTCTAAATTGACAGAAGCTAGGGCCAACACAAGCAGGCAGGACCAGCAATACCATACTGCAGCACATAATAGCGCCCAGCAGAGCCAAATACCCCAGTACAACACAAAAAAAACTGCCTCGGCAGCATCAAAAACCACAGTCCCCATCTGTGGTGGCCAGAGCCAGATGCCAAGTTCTGTCCTCCTACTCCATTTGCCTCAGGATTTCAATACATTTGAATTCAGGAATCAGGAAGGCACCTGTGGTCGCCACCCAGGTATATAACTACTCGACCACCCCAACGTTAATTAACTCAGGGAGAGACACATCATTACTTACCTAGCTGATGGCCGCCAGGTGGGTTTAGGCAGCCACCTGAACATCGGACCACCGGGAAATTTTCCTGAGTCTATGACCAATCTGCCCCTATGAAGTGGTAGGAGGGCTGGACCAATATGATCTCCCCCCTCAAGGATAGCCCAAAGCGTAGGCATGTGTAAATATGAGCAGAGATGCTGTTCAGAGGAAGGTTGATCCCTTTGCAGGACCCAATAATAAAGCCTTCTCAATTGTCCCGCCAAATAGTATAGGAAGTAGTCAGGTAGTGCCATCCCCGCCTCAGGGTCTAGTCAGAGAATCCAAACTTAGCGGCCCTTTACACGAGCCGAGAATCCTGCAGGTAATCACCAACGAGCGTTTATAGTAACGCTTGTTAGCGATTATCTGGCGGTGTAAAGGTGCTGCCGATTACCCGATGAACAAGCGAAACACTCGTTCATTGGGTAATTGATCATTCATGTAGTCACAAAAAATATCATTTTCCAGCAGCAGATCATGCTGGCCCTGGCACGCTGGGTGTCAGCTTCTGGGCCAAATCCTGACTGATGACAACCCATTCTTGACTAATCAGTACTTGGAGTTTATCACAATTTCTGTGTTTTTGTTTGTCCGCCTGCTTTTTGAGTATTGACCTCAGGTTCTTTATGGAACTCAAATTTGGTGAGTTTCCATGCCATGGACCCAAAATTGTTTTGCCCACTAAGCCACTTAGTTTTGCCTTGTGACATGGTGCTCCATCATGCTGTAAGAAGCATTGTTCCTCACCACATTGCTCCTGGATGGTTGGGAGAAGTTGCTCTTGGATGTCCGATGTTTTGATCCCATTCATGGCAGTTGTTTTTAGGCAAAATGGTGAGTGAGCCCACTGCTTTGGATGAGAAGTAACCCCACAAATGAATGGTCTCAGGATGCTTTACTGTTTGCATGACACAGGACTCATGGTAGCGGTTACCTTTCTTCTCCAGAAAATCTTTTTTCAAGATGTCTTAAACAGTCTGCAGGGGGCTTCATCAGAGAAAATAACTTCCCCCCGGTCCTCTGCAATCCAATCATTGTACTTCCTGCAGATTTTCAGTCTGTCTGTGATATTTTTCTTGGAGAGAAGTGGCTTCTTTGCTGCCCTTCTTGACACCAGACTATCCTCCAAAAGCCTTTGCTTGCAGATGCACTCACACCTCCCTGTTGCCATTCCTGAGAAACCTCTGCACTGGTGTTGACCAGATACCGTAGCTGAATCTTCTTTAGGAGACGGTCCTGGCACTTGCTAGACTTTCTTGGGCGCCCTGAAGACTTTCTTGGGCACTGTGCTACTTACTCCCTCAGCTGCTTCTCCAGTCCCCCTGCTCCTCTTCCAGCCAGCTGTCTGCACTATCAGTGTCTTCTGCAGGCTGTAGCCTTCGTGCTCTCCTGAAGGCGTCCAGACCTGTCCTCAGGGCCACATGAGCGCACTCTTGGCTTCTTAAAAGGCCAGCTTGCATGTCCAAATTCTTCCCCAGCCTATGGCTGGCCACCTCAGAGTATTTAAGACACATTCAACAATGGAAAGGTGCCTAAGCTTTAGGTTTCCTAGTCTCTAGTAACCAACAAAGGTGATTTCTCTGTCTGTCTACCTATGTACCGTACTCCAGCCTGACTACCGATTCTGACTTCTAGCTGCCTGTACTGACCTGAGCCCGTTACTCGGATTGCCCTACTGCTGCCTGTCCTGACCTCAGACTTGTGTTACGGATACACTATTAAGCTGCCTGTCCTGACCTTGACCTGTCTCCAGACTACACATATTGCCTTATCTTTCGGTGCTTCGCAGCAGTGTCTCTGACCCAACGGGTCAGCCGCCAACCACACCAGGACTATCTCAGGAGGTAGCGGACTTGTTGTTCCTCCGCAGCGAAGTCCAGATCCCTGTATAGGGGTTAGAGGGTGAATACCGGAGGACTGACAGATTGGCCTAAAGCCAAACCGGTGGTTGGTACAGTGGGTCCACACCCACTGCTCGCAACACATTAAAACTTTTCATACCTCAGTAGCAGCTATTTGTATCTGCACCTTTGACATCTCTTGTATGTGTATATGCACAGCTATAGATAAGGAATGTATACGCAGAACCATATGTATCCTTTAATGTACATAGATGGGCTTGGTAAAGACAGATTCAGGAGATCCTAAAGCTGCCACCTCTATCTTCTGCACTTGGGAGCCACATTGCTATATGGAATATACTACAAAGTGAAAACTGGTCTAAGGCTGGTACTACTAACCTTTGATTGCATGTGCTTTGATCTTCCATACTGGATCATTCTGAACCAGTTCATAGAGGCAATTCATGACCTAGAAAAACACAGTGAAATGTTAATGGAAAAGTGAGATTTTACTGCTTAGAAAACCCTTCTATAACGTACACTAAATGTCTTAGAGTGATTTATGTCCTTTTTGCTCCACTAAACTATAGCACTACATTGTAGAGGTTAGCGGTCATTGTTATGTGGTGCATTTTCTACTGTGTCTTTGGAATAACTTTCATCATGTCCTTCTATACTCACCATCTCGTCTTTAATCTGAAGTAATCCAGCAGTCCGGCATGCCTGCCTGCGAACAGCTAGAAAGTCATTCTCAAAGCACTGCAGGAATCCCGGGAGCAGCTGAGCCGTCATAATTTGAAGGAAGCCAATGAGAGTTAAAGCCTCCACCTTTGTCTTCCAGCTTTCGCTCTCCAAGTGCTTTCTGCAAATAACATTCAAAAATTAGCTACAATTTTTATTAATTAGTAATCTCACCCATAAGAATATCTATCCTTGTAAAAAAGGAAGCGGCTGTATCCCGGTACAGGGACTACACCAGCTTTGACATATCCATACCCATACTTCAGACGGATGCTGCTGCTTAAATGGGGAACATTTACTAAAGTGCCTGCGCCTGTTTTTATCACTAAAAAGCCTGATTCCAACTGTCTTATTTTTAAGTCTCATTAACCAACTGATTTTGTGCCTGTTTTGGATGCATTTGAGCCTGTTGCTCCTATTTTGATTTTGAAGACTAATTCAGAAGATTCCAAACTGATTTAGTCGTAAAAACAGTCTAATTTCTACTCCACTCCAAGGCTGGCAAACTTTTCTGCCTCTGTTTTAAGTGGTGAGTTATGCCACATTTTACCTACTTTTATGGAGATGTGCGCCTAATCATTTGCACCATATTTTCATGCGCAAACTAATTGGATCAGTCTTAGTGAATATGAACCTGCTTTACAAGAAAACAACCACTAGGGGCACATTTATCAAGCTCTACTGTGTTTTTGGCTTTAAAATTAGACAGGTGTATTTTATTCGGCTGTCAGTCTTTTGCAGAGTATTTATTAAAAGTTGCAAAGCAGTTGATAAATGAGACTAAGCGTATTGTTGTTAGTCTGACCTCTGGTGGTTGTTTTCAGTACGACAGGTTCATAGTCGCTACTGGTCTAATTTATTTGCTCATGAAAAAAGTTGCATCTGTGCAGAAAAAAGTCCCATGTCTCCAGGAAAGTGAGACGCTTAATGCACTGAGAAAAGACAAAGAAAAGTACGCCAGCCCTGGAGTAGAGTAGAAATTAGACTGTTTTTGAGACAAATCCAGGCGCAAATAAAGGCGCACCTACATAAATAGGTCGGAAAATGTTGCAAAAGTTAGAAAACGTAATTAGTCCAAAAAATCTAAATAGTGGAATGAGGCGCAAAAGCCTCCAAAACAGGCGCAATTTCAGTAGTACATGAGACTAATAAACAAAAAACTGTGAAAAACAGCATTCTTTAGACTAAAAACAGAGGCAAACACGTAAGTAAATGTGCCCCTAGATGTCGGACTTAAACCAAAAAAATAAAACCTGATTTATTAAGGGATAATAAATGAGACTCAAATTAAAGACAGGCTTTGCCAATACGCCTATGTTTTTTTTTTTAACCCCAAAAAAGGCTAGCTTGATAAATGTGCCCCACAGTGTTGGTAGAAGGCTTCATACGCTTCATACAGGTTGCTGGCTGTCCCTTTCAAGGACATTATGAATTATCAGAGGATGAAAGTTATTTTAGCCCAATATGTAGCACAATACTGGACCAATTATTTAGTGTTGTACCTACATTAATATTTTATTGTGCCCACCTTATCTGGTCATGTACTTCCTTCCCCTGATTCAGTTTGCCCAGTGCCTTGGCAGCTGCCCTTCGAACAGCAGGGCTCCAATCATTCCACATGAGATGGCTTAGCTTTTCTTTCACTCCCTGCAAAGAGAAAGAAGCGTTTTTACCCCATGTAAATCCTCCAGTCAGTAGACCTTAAAGGGCTTCTGTCACCCCACTAAATTCCTTTTTTTTTTTTGTGTGTACTTATAATCCCTATCCTGCCATATTGCCATACATTATGTTTTTAATAATTTTCGTTCAGTAGATTTAGCAAAAAACGTACTTTTATGATATGCTAATTACCTTTCTACCAGCAAGTAGGGCGTCTACTTGCTGGTAGCAGCTGCAGAAAACCGCCCCCTCGTCGTGTTGATTGACAGGGCCAGCCGCGATCTCCTCCTCCGGCCAGCCCTGTCAGCATTTCAAAAATCGCGCGCCTGTGTTGATTCGGCGCAGGCGCTCTGAGATAAGGAGGCTCGCCTCCTCAGCACTCCCTCAGTGCGCCTGCGCCGATGACGTCTTCTCTTTCGGTGACGTCATCGGCGCAGGCGCACTGAGGGAGTGCTGAAGAGGCGAGCCTCCTTATCTCAGAGCGCCTGCGCCGAATCAACACAGGCGCGCGATTTTTGAAATGCTGACAGGGCTGGCCGGAGGAGGAGATCGCGGCTGGCCCTGTCAATCAACAGAAGGACGGGGGGGGATTTCTGCGGCTGCTACCAGCAAGTAGACGCCCTACTTGCTTGTAGAAAGGTAATTAGCATATCATAAAAGTATGTTTTTTGCTAAATCTACTGAACGAAAATTATTAATAACATAATGTATGGCAATATGGCAGGATAGGGATTATAAGTACACAACAAAAAAAAATATGAGTTTAGTGGGGTGACAGAAGCCCTTTAATCGTGACTATATTGTACGTAGCCACACGAGGGCTGTTCATAGCCTGGTCTTCTGAGGCTCCCCATTTTAAGGATATATTCAATTCAAAAGATGAATCATGCTTTTTTTCCACCGCCAGCCGGTCTTAATAAATGTGCCCCCAAGTGCCTGATCCAGCAAAAAGGGACAAATTAAGAAGACAGGCAGATATCATGTGATATCACTCCAAACCTAACTCTATGGGTGCACTTGGAAACGTGCACTGTCATGCATCCGTGCTATCACTATTGCAATCTGCGATTATTGCAGAAGTCCAGTAGAATATCGCATGCAATATGTTTATGCAGAGCCCTGGCCTAAGGTCAGCCAGGCACACCAGATAGATGTTTGGTTACCACTTCCATTCCCTCCATATGCATGCATGCTCGGCAGAGGTGGACTGGGAACTTAAAGTATCCCCCCGCGAAAAATTTAAAGTGACCCCATGTTGTAGGCTAGTCTAAACAGACAGGAGGCTGGGCCAACACTAATAGGTGGTGCCAGAAATGCCACAAATTACCACCATTGCAGAACCAAATACCACAGTGTAGAACATAATATTGACACCCCCCTCCCTGTGGTGGCCAGGTGCCATATTCAGTTTGGGAAATGGGAATATGCTTCCTCTGTCAGCGGCTTATCTCTTGAAATCCAAGATCCTGAAGGCTGATGTCAGGAGGCCCCATACACACTGACTAGGGGCTCGCCTGATCCCACCAAAAAAATAGTAAATTTGTACGGCTAGCTTAAAGAGGACCTTTCACCGATTCTCACCCTATGAACTAACTATACAGATATGTAGAGCGGCGCCCGGGGATCTCACTGCACTTACTATTATCCCCGGGCGCCGCTCCGTTCTCCTGCAATGCCCTCCGGTATCTCCGCTCACTAAGTTATAGTAGGCGGAGATACCAGTCCCTAAGTTATGGTAGGCGGAGTTTGCCCTAGCGCTGGCCAATCGCAGCGCAGAGCTCACAGCCTGGGAGGTTATTTTCTCCCAGGCTGTGAGCTCTGCAATGCGATTGGCCAGCGCTAGGGCAGACTCCGCCTACCATAACTTAGGGAACGGAGATACCGGAGGGCATAGCAGGAGAACGGAGCGGTGCCCGGGGATAATAGTAAGTGCAGAGAGATCCCCGGGCGCTGCTCCACATGTCTGTATACTTAGTTCATAGGGTAAGAATCGGTGAAAGGTCCTCTTTAAAAGCAATGGGAGTCATTTATTAAGACTGGCCTCTATATAACTTCAGCTTATCCACCGCCAGTCTAAATGTAAGACAGCTTCCTTGCTGGCTTAAATTTAGACTATTTTGTACACCTAAAACAGGAGTAGAAAATGATGAATACATTTTTTAGACCTGGAGTAAGCGGGGAAAAGTCACAAATACGACTAATATAGTATTTCTGATAGTAAATGACCCCCAATGTTTCAATTATCACTTCCAACTACAAGAAGGCCGTACATATGTAGTGTGTAGGCATGAGGCACACTAGAATACCCTCAGATTTGGCCGACATCAGGAGGCTTACTTGGCTTATGTTCCCATGTAGGAGAGACAGTGCTTTGCAGGATATCATTTTTTCTCCCCATTTACCACTGTTCAGTGCCTCCCCCAGCAGGGCATGGATCAGGTTCTGATGGGAAAAAGAGAAGAACCAGACAGATCTATGAAAATATCCTGACATTATAAGACATGAATAATTTGAAGGAGATTTATCAAAACTGGTGTGAAGGAAAACTGGCGTAGTTGCCCATAGCAACCAATAAGATTCCACCTTCCATTTTTCAGTGCTCCTTTGGAAAATTAAATAATCAATCTGATTGTGGGCAACTAAGCCAGTTTTCCTTTACACCAGTTTTGAGAAATCTCCCCCATAGTTTATAGATAATATGACAAAGCCAAAACCATTGAAGGGGCGTTCCAGCCTAAAGCATGTATCATCTATCCAATAAATAGGCTGACTGATCAGCAGAGGTTCGACCCCTGGGACTTCCACCGATCACTAGAATGGAGGACCCTGGCTCTCTTAACCAAAAGACCTAGAAGAAGTTTGATTAGAGTGTGAGCCTGCTGCTCCATTCAAAGTCTATGGCACTGACCAAAAGAGTTGAGCACATCAGGGTCCCCCGTTGTGGCGAATGGTAGGGATTCAAGTGGTTAGATAAATGCTTCAGGTTGGAATGCTCCTTTATACAGAGAGGTCCTCATTCACAACCAATTAGTTGGAATAAGGAGTAGATACAAAGTGCATCTCTTGTTCTGGAGGAGGCAGTACATCATTTTTTCAAACCCCTCCCCCAATGTGGGCGGACCCGAGTTGGTGAGAATACTTACCTGATCGCCGCCGCTGGGTTCCGGTGACATCGCTCACTCTCATGCATCGCTGGTCTCATAGCTACCAGCGTCAGCATCCTGTTTGACGCAGGTGACCAACGCAATGACTGGCTGCGGCGGTCACGTCACCTATGTGTTATGTCACTGGGTCATTTGACACATGGGTGACACATCAGTCACGTGACGTGCATCAAAAGAGATGTTGAAAAGGGTAGCTATAAGACCAGCAGCTCACAAGGAGGAGCCATGTAGACGGAACCCAGTGGTGGGGATTTGGTAAGTCACTGCTCACCACCGTGGGTCTGGCATGTCAGAACTTTTGAATATGAAAGAATCCATTATATACAGTGGGATGCGAAAGTTTGGGCAACCTTGTTAATCGTCATGATTTTCCTGTATAAATCGTTGGTTGTTACGATAAAAAATGTCAGTTAAATATATCATATAGGAGACACACACAGTGATATTTGAGAAGTGAAATGAAGTTTATTGGATTTACAGAAAGTGTGATATAATTGTCTAAACAAAATTAGGCAGGTGCATAAATTTGGGCACCACAAAAAAGAAATGAAATCAATATTTAGTAGATGCTCCTTTTGCAGAAATTACAGCCTCTAAACGCTTCCTGTAGGTTCCAATGAGAGTCTGGATTCTGGTTGAAGGTATTTTGGACCATTCCTCTTTACAAAACATCTTTAGTTCATTCAGGTTTGATGGCTTCGGAGCAGAGACAGCTCTCTTTAAGTCACACCACAGATTTTCAATTATATTCAGGTCTGGGGACTGAGATGGCCATTCCAGAACGTTGTACTTGTTCCTCTGCATAAAGGCCTTAGTGGATTTTGAGCAGTGTTTAGGGTCATTGTCTTGTTGAAAGATCCATCCCTGGCGCAACTTCAGCTTTGTCACTGATTCCTGGACATTGGTCTCCAGAATCTGCTGATACTGAGTGGAATCCATGCGTCCCTCAACTTTGACAAGATTCCCAGTCCCTGCACTGGCCACACAGCCCCACAGCATGATGGAACCACCATCATATTGTACTGTAGGTAGCAGGTGTTTTTCTTGGAATGCTGTGTTCTTTTTCCTCCATGCATAACGCCCCTTGTTATGGCCAAATAACTAATTTTAGTGCTCAGCACCTTATTCCAAAATGAAGCTGGCTTGTCCAAATGTGCTTTAGCCCGCCTCAAGCGGAGAAAAGGCTTCCTCTGCATCACTCTCTCCATACAGCATCTCCTTGTGTAAAGTGCTCCGAATGGTTGAACGATGCACAGTGACTCCATCTGCAGCAAGATGATGTTGTAGGTCTTTGGTGCTGGTCTGTGGGTTGACTCTGTTCTCACCATTCGTCGCTTCTGTCTATCCGAGAATTTTCTTGGTCTGCCACTTCGAGCCTTTACTTGAACCTAGCCTGTGGTCTTCCATTTTCTCAATATGTTCCTAACTGTGGAAACAGAAGCTGAAATCTCTGAGACAGCTTTCTGTATCCTTCCCCTAAACCATGATGGTGAACAATCTTTGTCTTCAGGTCATTTGAGAGTTGTTTTGAGACCCCCATGTTGCTACTCTTCAGAGAAAATTAAAAGAGGAGGGAAACTTACAATTGACCACCTTAAATACTCTTTCTCATAATTGGATTCACCTGTGTATGTAGGTCAGGGGTCACTGAGCTTACCAAGCCAATTTGAGTTCCAATAATTAGTTCTAAAGGTTTTGGAATCAATAAAATGACAACAGTGCCCAAATTTATGCACCTGCCTAATTTTGTTTAAACAATTATAGCACACTTTCTGTAAATCCAACAAACTTCATTTCACTTCTCAAATATCACTCTGTGTGTCTCCTATATGATATATTTAACTGACATTTTTTATCGTAACAACCAACGATTTATACAGGAAAATCATGACGATTAACAAGGTTGCCCAAACTTTCGCATTCCACTCTCTATATATATATATATATATATATATATATATATAAGAAAAATAAGCCAGCAGCACTCCAAGTAATTGAGGAAAAACGTGTGGTTTATTGACCCAAAAAAGTGAAGCAACGTTTCAACAGCTCATTGCTGTCTTTATCAAGCCTAATTCACATGTGATACAAGCGTGTGGTATATAGGGACATTGATCAACAGAGGATTAACATCAATTAAAGATATATAAGTAAAAAAGGGCATACATATAGTGATATCTGTGGATATACAAATACATATAGAAAACGGTCGCAGAAAAACAAAATTGATGCATATAAATACATAAATATATAATGCAGTATTCCTGTATTACATAAAAAAGAGCTTAATGAGTGCAGGTGAACCCAATGAATGAGTGAGATTAAAAAACTTGCCGTCAGGTGTGTAACTGTATGTAATCCACATCGCATGTTCAGCGGCGTTCCCATTGACCCACCGCGCATGCGCGGGAGGAGTAAATATCGCGATCCTGACGGCATCCAGACAATGACCGGAAACCACAACAAAGATGGCCTATAACGGAGCAGGAGAACGGAAAGGCAGAATGCTGATGTGAACTCAGCCTTAGAAATAGGATGGAAATATAATTATAGGAAAAGTATAATCGAGTTTACCTAAGTTTTAGCATAAAGTGAGGTTAATATGGGTTATAGGTTTCTATGGTTTTGAGTAAAAGACTGATGAGTGGATGGCTCTAAAAAAAGTTGTCTCTTGAGGTGTAGACATAAGTTTAACACATTAAACAGATCTGTCTTAAGGGACAATGACTGAGCTTTGTTCTAAAGCAGACACAAATAATACCATGAATAGAGTGAAATTTCAAATTGTGTGACTGGATTGGAAGTCAATCGAAGTGTACACATAATTGTTTGGTAAAAGACAACATTCCATGGTTTCCTTTTAGATGGTTCAAAGTCCTGTCTGGGAAATCAGTTGAGGAGTAAAAATACGAATTAATTCCAAAATTTACTCATAGACTTCCAGTGCCATCTAGTGGTAGAGTAAATTAAGACATGAATTGCGAAATAGGTGGGTGGAGTGATAAGTTGGTGGCACTGGTAATAGATTAACTTGACCAATCCCATTTTTTCGAGGGGATAAAATGGTAGCATGAGCTGAGAAGGGAAAAGAAAAAGAAAAGGAAGAAGAGAGAAAATCAACGATCCAGCTATCCAGGGGGATCCATCTATTTGAGAGACCTATCTGAGGGAGTACCCACTTCCATAGGAAGACATCCATTTTGAGAATCCTGTCAGCCAACTGCGACACCCAGAGAGGATATAGGACTTCACTGAATTTTAGTCCTGAATCTTGAAACTGATTTCTACTAGCTGATACACTGGTCTAGTATAAACTTTCCTCTAGAAAGTTGGTCAGAACTCTGGAAACTGAAATTTAATGTGGATAAGTGCAAGATAATGCACCTGGGGCGTAAAAACCCAAGGGCAGAATATAGAATATTTGACACAGTCCTGACCTCAGTATCTGAGGAAAGGGATTTAGGAGTAATTATTTCAGAAGACTTAAAGGTGGGAAGACAATGTAATAGAGCAGCACGAAATGCCAGCAGAATGCTTGGATGTATAGGGAGAGGTATAAGCAGTAGAAAGAGTGAAGTGCTTATGCCGCTGTACAGAACACTGGTGAGACCTCACTTGGAGTATTGTGCGCAGTACTGGAGGCCATATCTCCAGAAGGATATAGATACTCTAGAGAGAGTTCAGAGAAGAGCTACTAAACTAGTACATGGATTGCAGGATAAAACTTACCAGGAAAGGTTAAAGGACCTTAATATGTATAGCTTGGAAGAAAGAAGAGACAGAGGGGATATGATAGAAACTTTTAAATACATAAAGGGAATCAACTCGGTAAAGGAAGAGAGCATATTTAAAAGAAGAAAAACTACCACAAGAGGACACAGTTTTAAATTAGAGGGGCAAAGGTTTAAAAGTAATATAAGGAAGTATTACTTTACTGAGAGAGTAGTGGATGCATGGAATAGCCTTCCTGCAGAAGTGGTAGCTGCAAATACAGTGAAGGAGTTTAAGCATGCATGGGATAGGCATAAGGCCATCCTTCATATAAGATAGGGCCAGGGGCTATCCATAGTATTCAGTATATTGGGCAGACTAGATGGGCCAAATGGTTCTTATCTGCCGACACATTCTATGTTTCTATGTTTCTCTATTTCATAGGAGAATGAATATAATAGTTTTGTACTATATTCAATTAACCATATTTTGTGGATATAATCTGTTTTAGAATAAGGCTAGTCTGTAACTGCAGTATCATTCTGACCTTTTTCCAATCCAGGGAGATTTATACATACTGTTGAAAATTATTCCTATATTACGGTATCATCTCCAAGGACTTGATTTCAGTTCTATGCGTGTATGGTTGATGATATATATATATTGTGAGACAGTGACAGGTCTCATGCAGGGTAGAGGCAAGGAAGGGGTGGACAGTTCGGTCCACACCCCTATTCCACCACAGGCGAGACCAGCTGGAAGTAATCAGGCTGGCACAAAGCACCTTCCAGGGTGTCAGCAAGGGGGGAGTGTGTTACCTGTGGACAGAGGCCTGGAGGCTGTCAGTGCGGTCCAAGCCAGGAGGGCTGAGAGACCACGATTCCCCAAGAGACACTGGACTGGAGACAGTGGGCGTACTGTGCTCTGTACAGCCAGGAGGCTGTGGGACATTGGCTCAGAAAGCCACACGTGTTCACAGGGTGTGAACAGGGACTTAGATGAGTCAGGGATCTGTTTGTTTAGTTAAAGCCCAGCCGGGCGAGTGTTTATTATTTTGTATTATTGTTTATGTGGATGTGCCGCAATAAAGCACTGTGTTTGGATCTTAAACTTGGTGTCCTGAAGATATCTGTGAGAATGACCCCCGAAAGAGAGCTGATCCCCTACAATATACACTGCTCAAAAAAATAAAGGGAACACAAAAATAACACATCCTAGATCTGAGTTAATTAAATATTCTTCTGAAATACTTTGTTCTTTACATAGTTGAATGTGCTGACAACAAAATCACACAAAAATAAAAAAATGGAAATCTAATTTTTCAACCCATGGAGGTCTGGATTTGGAGTCACACTCAAAATTAAAGTGGAAAAACACACTACAGGCTGATCCAACTTTAAGGTAATGTCCTTAAAACAAGTCAAAATGAGGCTCAGTAGTGTGTGTGGCCTCCACGTGCCTGTATGACCTCCCTACAACGCCTGTGCATGCTCCCGATGAGGTGGCGGACGGTCTCCTGAGGCATCTCCTCCCAGACCTGGACTAAAGCATCTGCCAACTCCTGGACAGTCTGTGGTGCAACGTGACGTTGGTGGATAGAGCGAGACATGATGTCCCAGATGTGCTCAATTGGATTCAGGTCTGGGGAACGGGTGGGCCAGTCCATAGCATCAATGCTTTCATCTTGCAGGAACTGCTGACACACTCCAGCCACATGAGGTCTAGCATTGTCTTGCATTAGGAGGAACCCAGGGCCAACCGCACCAGCATATGGTCTCACAAGGGGTCTGAGGATCTCATCTCGGTACCTAATGGCAGTCAGGCTACCTCTGGCGAGCACATGGAGGGCTGTGCGGCCCTCTAAAGAAATGCCACCCCACACCATTACTGACCCAATGCCAAACCGGTCATGCTGGAGGATGTTGCAGGCAGCAGAACGTTCTCCACGGCGTCTCCAGACTCTGTCACGTCTGTCACATGTGCTCAGTGTGAACCTGCTTTCATCTGTGAAGAGCACAGGGCGCCAGTGGCGAATTTGCCAATCTTGGTGTTCTCTGGCAAATGGCAAACGTCCTGCACGGTGTTGGGCTGTAAGCACAACCCCCACCTGTGGACGTCGGGCCCTCATATCACCCTCATGGAGTCTGTTTCTGACCGTTTGAGCAGACACATGCACATTTGTGGCCTGCTGGAGGTCATTTTGCAGGGCTCTGGCAGTGCTCCTCCTGTTCCTCCTTGCACAAAGGCGGAGGTAGCGGTCCTGCTGCTGGGCTGTTGCCCTCCTACGGCCTCCTCCACGTCTCCTGATGTACTGGCCTGTCTCCTGGTAGCGCCTCCATGCTCTGGACACTACGCTGACAGACACAGCAAACCTTCTTGCCACAGCTCGCATTGATGTGCCATCCTGGATAAGCTGCACTACCTGAGCCACTTGTGTGGGTTGTAGACTCTGTCTCATGCTACCACTAGAGTAAAAGCACCGCCATCATTCAAAAGTGACCAAAACATCAGCCAGGAAGCATAGGAACTGAGAAGTGGTCTGTGGTCACCACCTGCAGAACCACTCCTTTATTGGGGGTGTCTTGCTAATTGCCTATAATTTCCACCTGTTGTCTATCCCATTTGCACAACAGCATGTGAAATTGATTGTCACTCAGTGTTGCTTCCTAAGTGGACAGTTTGATTTCACAGAAGTGTGATTGACTTGGAGTTACATTGTGTTGTTTAAGTGTTCCCTTTATTTTTTTGAGCAGTGTATATAGATGATGATAAACTTAACTTGAGTTTAATCTGAGACATCTGTCGGCTGAGAGAAATCAGGTATCAAAGTAATTTAAAATATATTGTAGGGTATTATCACAATAAGGAACTGTAAGGAATATATGTACCTATATCCTATAGGTTATTTTGGCTTTCTTAAAAGGTTACATATCATTAATACATTTTCATAATTTTATTGTCACCGATTTTTATATTTGATTAATTTGCACTGTATTATTATTATTATTATTATAATAAATATATATTTTGATTTACCACTGCCTTCTTTTTGTCATCAAACTTAGCGCAGATCACAAGCTCTTATTGGCTTGGTCTTTATGATTATAAATTAGAATCTCCTCCCTTACAGATTCTAATTTATTTACATAAAGAATATAGACTGTTAACCAGAGCAGTATAAATATTCTGACAGGCCACGCAAGGGGAAAAATGAATAAAGCTCAAGAAAAGTGGACAACACTTTTAGGGTACATGCACACGTTCAGGATTCATGTGCGGAGCATCCGCACTGAAATCCGCAGGTGTTCGCAGGCAAATCTGTGCGGTCAATCCGCATCAATTGGTGCAGATTTGCATGCGGATTTGCGTGCGGTTTCGGTGCGGATTTTACTAAGTGAATGACGAAAATCTGGGGTGGTTGCTGGGAAGGTTTCAATACTGTAAATGCATGTGATTGGCTTATGTATAAACTGTCGCAGTCTTCCACAAGGTCCCCAGGGAGAGTGTCCCTTGCTGGAAGACCTGCATAAAAGGCTGACATGTAGCCCCATTAAAGAGTTCCTGTTTTACCCTCAGCATAGAGCCTCGTCTCATGTGTGGGGGGACAGATTGCATCTACACTGGGGATTGCTATACGCTGTATACTCCCCTGGCTATAATCACTGAGCTCTTTTAAGAGCTTGTTCCTGCATCGCTCTCTGAAGGAAGAGAGAGAGGTTCACCCACTGGATGGGGAAAAATGAATAAAGCTCAAGAAAAGTGGACAACACTTTTAGGGTACATGCACACGTTCAGGATTCATGTGCGGAGCATCCGCACTGAAATCCGCAGGTGTTCGCAGGCAAATCTGTGCGGTCAATCCGCATCAATTGGTGCAGATTTGCATGCGGATTTGCGTGCGGTTTCGGTGCGGATTTTACTAAGTGAATGACGAAAATCTGGTCAGGAAAAATTTAAATAAATTGACATGCTGCGGATTTTTAAATCCGCACCGCAGGTCAAAATCCGCGCGGAAAAAATCTGCATTGTGTGCACTGAGAATTTCAAATTCTCATAGAATAAAATGTACATGACCTACAGTGCGGAAAATCCGCACGCAATCTTAAGGCTCATTTACAAATGCAGGTGATGGAGCAATTATCAGCAGCAAACTCTGAGTACTGACGCTCATTCCCGATAATTGCTCGATGTAAATGTGCAAGTGATAGTGGTCAGCTGACAAATGAGTAAAATGCTCGTATGTCGGGCGATCCAATCGTATATGCGGCACAAAAAGTTAACGGTTGTCGGCTGGTCATAGGAACGATCATTCATCTCTGTACAGCAGCCATGGTTGCTGCATGTAAATGCAGCTAATGAGTGGGTGATGATCAGGAACAAACATTCAAATGGATGTTCATTCCCAATCATTACCTGCTAGTTAGCAGCAATGATAGTGGGTGTCATGGACGTTCCCGCGACAGGTGGAAGGAGATCTGTGAGACTGGCAACACGTGGTTTGAGCTAACAGGTTTCCTTGTGGATCAATAGGCATCTGTGTTGTTTCTGGTAATGGCCACACTCCTTACCTCAGGTGTTGCTATGTGGTCATTTAGCCTTCCTTATTTATTGTTGCTTCAGCCACAATGCTGTGCGGTTTATCGCTTCAGTTTCAGTTGTGGATTGCTGGTGTGTGGATCTAGGCTGAGTTCCTGGTGCTGGCATAGCAACTTTAAGTTACGTGTTTTCTTTCCCTTTTGTATTTTGTTTGGGTTATTTTGTGTGTTGCATTTCTTTGTCATTTGTAATAAGGCCTGAGGGAGACTCCTGTTCGTTCTTCCTTTTGGAGGAACAGGTTGTCTCAGTCCTGACATTAGTACCAGGGTCCTATAGGGTGAATTAGGGCATTAGGTATGAATATATGAATTCACTGTGGCGAAAATAATCTCGCCACTGGGTTTTGAAGGGGCCTGTTTGCCAGCCTCTTGCCTCAGGATTATGGCCCATATACTAACTTTGAAGGAGAAGATAGACCGGCCGCACAGCCTAAATCTGTGGAACTGCTTTGGGCAGGAAAGCCATGCTTGCGGTCTTTCAAATATGACTTCCATGGAATTCCGGAACCCCTGCTCGGGTCTGGGTGGTTTTTGCATATGTTGTTCGCCCAGATCAGAGCTATCCATAGATGTATAAATTATGGGGATATGTGGGGTTTTGAGGTGTTTTCTGTGTTTTGGGAAAAATTTGTGTTTTCTGCCTGTGAGTGATTAAGTTAGCCCATTATGTTTGGTAATTGTATCACAGGCAGAGCCTATTTTGTTTTGTTAATTGTGTTTGGTAATTGTATCACAGGCAATGCCCATTGTATTTAGTTGATTTCGTCACAGACAATGTCCATTGTATTTTGTTGATTACATCACAGACAGAGTGGGGTGGTTGCTGGGAAGGTTTCAATACTGTAAATGCATGTGATTGGCTTATGTATAAACTGTCGCAGTCTTCCACAAGGTCCCCAGGGAGAGTGTCCCTTGCTGGAAGACCTGCATAAAAGGCTGACATGTAGCCCCATTAAAGAGTTCCTGTTTTACCCTCAGCATAGAGCCTCGTCTCATGTGTGGGGGGACAGATTGCATCTACACTGGGGATTGCTATACGCTGTATACTCCCCTGGCTATAATCACTGAGCTCTTTTAAGAGCTTGTTCCTGCATCGCTCTCTGAAGGAAGAGAGAGAGGTTCACCCACTGGATGCTGACTACAGGGAGGGTATGCATGATTGGGCTACAGCGAGAGAGGTGAGACAAGACCTGGCATCTCTAGTGACAATGGAGCTGGAGCAGGATTACCAATACTTCCTCAGCTCAATTCGGCCCCAATATACACTGCCAGACAGCTGGGTGGCAGTCCCAGACCTACAACCCTACAGCTGGAAAGACCCGACTGAAGTATCCCCTACTTCAGTACCAGCTGCGGAGGTAGGGGACCTCATAGACTGGTCCTGGGGGGAACCCCAAATGGCAGGTGGAGATGGGACCGAGGTCTCTCCACCGGCCCTACAGGGATGCTGGGCGGTCAGCCCAGATCCCCAACGGCAGCCAGAGTTTCAGGGAGTAGGGACAGTCGGTCCTGCTCCCCAGCGGCAGTATGTTTTGCAGGGAGAGGAGAGCATCATCTCCATTCCCCAGTGGCAGTGTACCTTGAAGGGAGAGGAGACAACTGGTCTCTATCCCCAATCACAGGGTGACAGCACCCCTAACTCTGATGGTGCAGATGGGACCGCGGTCTCTGCACCAGACCTACAGGGATTCTGGGCGGCCGGTACAGATCCCCAACCAACCCCGCAGAAATCCCAGGAGGAGGAGGTAAGCGATCCCTCCTCTCCACAGCCGATCCACAACAAGGTCCTGGGGGTAGGATTCCCTGACCCCATTCCAGCGGAAGAGCTGGCATCTGGGCAGAGCGCAGTCGGCCTCTGCCCTCCCCTATCCTCTTGTCCAGAGCCTGACTCCCCACAAGCTACCCTAGCTGATGCGCTGGCACCAGGGCAGATTACCGCTGATCCCTGTCCATGAAGCAACCTCCACTCCCAGCCAGAGAGCGACACAGAGACCGGGAGTACCAGTTACCAACACAACCTTGGTGGACTCACTGGACAGAGACAGGCTACCCAATGCAACAGGTCCAGTATTTGGTTGTTGGTGGGCTGCAAGACTAACTCAGGTACCAACCGGCGTGAGGTCAGGTATCTGGTTAGTCTTCCCTGGGAGGGGGAGATGTGTGGTGAAAATAATGGATATGGGGATATGTGGGGTTTTGAGGTGTTTTCTGTGTTTTGGGAAAAAATTGTGTTTTCTGCCTGTGAGTGATTAAGTTAGCCCATTATGTTTGCTAATTGTATTACAGGCAGAGCCTATTGTGTTTTGTTAATTGTATCACAGACAATGCCCATTGTATTTTGTTGATTGCGTCACAGACAATGCCCATTGTATTTTGTTGATTGCGTCACAGACAATGCCCATTGTATTTTGTTGATTGCGTCACAGACAGAGGGGGGTGGTTGCTGGGAAGGATTCAATACTGTAAATGCATGTGATTGGCTAATGTATAAACTGTCGCAGTCTTCCACAAGGTCCCCAGGGGAGTGTCCCTTGCTGGAAGACCTGCATAAAAGGCTGACATGTAGCCCCATTAAAGAGTTCCTGTTTTACCCTCAGCATAGAGCCTCGTCTCATGTGTGGGGGGAAAGGCTGTATCTACACTGGGGATTGCTATACGCTGTATACTCCCCTGGCTATAATCACTGAGCTCTTTTAAGAGCTTGATCCTGCATCCTCTCTGAAGGAAGAGAGAGAGGTTCACCCACTGGAGCCTTGTCGTAGGTCCAGGGTGGGTAAGAGACAGCGAGACCCCAACCAAGCTGCAGCGGTTCGTGGGGTCTGCAGTGCTTACAGTGTCAAGTGGGGTGCTTGGAGCTCTCGGGAAGCACTAGGAGCATCCATCAACGGAGGTACCCAGTCGGGGTGCCAGGAGATCCGTTACATTCACCTACCTCTGGGGTCTGTTCATACTGGTAGTTAGTCAGGACTTTGATTAGGGTGTTACTGTCACTACCAGAGCTTTGAGACGTTCTCACAGCTCTGTTTCTCCCCTCTGTGATGATGTCACTACTAAAGCTTGGAGGAGTTCTCTCTGCCCTGTTTCTCCGCCCCTGTGATGAGGTCTTTACTTTCTGTTTCCTTCCTTCCAGCTGTCCCTCCTGTGTTTGATTTCTCTGCCTTTAAATCACCCCTCCTCCTTTGTAGGGTGCGGATTATACTTTTCATTTGAGCTGTATCTCTCGCTTGAGTATCTTCACTTGTGTGATATCTTTTCACTGGACCTGTGTTCTGCTGAAGCAAGTACTTCGGATATTGTCTGCTGACTTTGGATCTGTTTTCACTGCTGCTGCAGCTCCTTCAGTTAAGTGTGCAGACATTGTGTGTATCTGTTTGTTTGCTGACTGGATCCGAGGCGACCCCGGTTCCGTCCATATACTGAGCAGGGCACCGGTGGCCGTGCCCCTTCCACCATTGTAGGGGTTACAGTGGTCATCAGCCTTAGGTACGCGGGCATGTCTCGATCCACCATCTGGATCTGGACATGTGCTTAGCAGCATAGGTAGAGCTTTTAGGGTCTGACAGGGGTCACCCTTTATCCTCCCTAGTTTGGGTCCGGTCAGTAGCTAATTCACTGTGTATGCTCTTGTTGCTCACATACAGTCGTGACAGTTACTAGGAGGTGTCCATCTCATTGCCTTACTTTCCAGGCCTTATTCCCTCACCACTTTCCCTCCTATGTTCGGTGTGGTGTTTCCCTCCCACACCCGAATGTGACAGTGGGTCTTTAGAAAGACATTACTTACTGTGTGTTTACTAAGCTCTTGCAGCATATACATTGCCTGCTCCTCTGTTTCTTTGTTGCTTGCTGCAAACATCTGCTCGAGGATCCGCTTCATTACAAGATAACTATGATTGCCTTCTAAAGCCAGACACTGTGCAGCAGCCCAGCTATCTGCATCTGTCTCTGGACACACAAAAAACAGAATAAATTCAATATTGGAGAACATACATCTGCACAGCGTTCTTAAAGGAACAATACTGAGTTTATATATTACACTATAAATAGAATCAAGAGAAACAAAAAAAGTTCATTACCACTTTCCAGGGACTTCAACATGATCTTCCTTGCGTCCTCACTTACTTCCCGGATAAGATACTGACACAGGGCAGCCGCCATCCTTACAAGATTGTCCTCCTCTCGCAACGCGTTAAAGACTAGATTTAGTATTTCTTCTGGAAATGCTGACAAAGCCAGTAACTTGTTAGATCTTCATAATAAATGCATCTATTAGCACGGTCAACCCTATTAGACCAGGTGTAAAACCTGATAGGGTTGATCCTGCTGAGTTAAAGCATACCTTTGTTATGTAACTACATTGTGGCATTCATGAGGAATATATCTTTAATTGATTATGTCAATGAGGTGTTCCGTGCACCGAGGGGTGGGCCCGAGGCCTCTCAGAGCATGTTAGCTCCTCCACTCAGGGCCGGGTGAGATTCTGTTGATTACACTGTCAGCGCATGCAGAGTACATCTGCTTCTTCAGCAGTGCAGATAACATGTGCTAATGAAGTAATCCAGTTTTCCTTTACACCCGTTTTGATAAATCTCCCCCACAAGTCTTTTAACGGCAATAACATGTACAATGAGGAAATGGTAAATGTGTGCAGCTCTCTGCTACTCACCAATCTGTTGTGGTGCCTCAGCAGCAGATGAAGCGATGGTTATGAGAGCTGAAATTTTTTGGCTATTGTGTACATTGCCGAGATCTCTTGTGAGCTGCTCCAGGGTGGCTTCTTTCCATTGTGCACCTGAAATCACCAAAAATCTTGTTTGTGACTACATTTTTATCATTACAATGTCCACAACTACCTTGTGATAAGAGTATAGATTTCTGTAGATATAGTAGTGCAAGAAAACGGGGGTTCATTTAGGGGTCTCATCCCACTCCGAGTAGATGGAAGTTGTAATGGACAGTGGCTGTGGAATCACTGTACCAACTAACTGGTTTGGCTTTGGGTTAGAACTAAGGGCATAATACTGGTAGTCTCCTGTATTTACCCTTTAACCCCTGCACAGTAATCAGGCCTTCGATGCAGGGAAGCCAACACGCTCCTTCCTCTTGAAATAGTCCTTGTGTAGTTGGCACCTGACCCATGGGGTCAGAGACACCAGTGCGAAGTTCCGAGGTAAAAGGCTATTGACTCATAGTCAGGAAACAGGCAGAGGTCAGGGCAGGCAGCAGAGGGTTAGAGTCAGTAAACAGACAGAGTTTGGTACACAGGAAGACAGAATTAAAAGCAACCCTTCATTAGGACTAGCAAGCTAGAATACCTACTGCTTAGGCACCTCTTCCTTGGGTAACGTGCCTTAACTATCCCCAGGTGCACAGCTATTGTCTAAAGAAGATAGTGTTCGGGTACGCTGGCCCTTTAAGGGCTGGGGGCTGCACATGCCCTATGTGACAGCGGAAGAGTCCTGCCAGCCAGGTTGCAGCCTCAAACACAGGACCTCCGCGGGCAGCTCTGCTACTGGAAGACAGGAAGGAATCAGTGGGGAGGGACTGCCAGGCAAAACAGGGAGAGTGATGCGGTGACCGTGTCCGCCCCGAATGACGCCGGGCATGGAGTGTCACCAAGACAGAAGTTTTGGAAGAGATAAAAAACTATTTAGTTCCAGTCCGTTGTATAATATTTATTGCAGCGATTCCCAAAAAGTGAAGTGGGCACAAATCACAGTTCAGTCAATGCGTTATCTGGGACCGCGCGTTCCCTATCCAGAAGAATGAAAACCTCAGGGCAGGACTGTGGAGATTGCTCTTTTATTGCTTTTTACAGTCTTGTGTTTCGGTGGTGAAAATAAGAAAAAGAAGCAAAGCCCTGGAGGTTGTGTGATGTGCCTATATACCAAGTTACGCTTGTGAGTACAACTACGTGAATACGATTGTTAT
This sequence comes from Bufo bufo, assembly GCF_905171765.1. Taxonomy (NCBI): domain Eukaryota; kingdom Metazoa; phylum Chordata; class Amphibia; order Anura; family Bufonidae; genus Bufo; species Bufo bufo. The sequence goes on from NC_053399.1 coordinate 31,426,624, forward strand.
TGACACATTATTGGTGTATTGTTGTCGACACACTATTGGCGTATTTTCTGACATCCCACAGGAACCTTGGATTGGTGATAGTGGGACCTGATAAATTGCCTATGTTCCTAAAATTGGATGGGTCGGGCTTGAAGAGGTTTTCATTCTTCTGGATAGGGAACGCGCGGTCCCAGAAGTTTTGGAAGACCTATCATGAAAAGACTGACACCAACAAGGAAATGTAAAATTAATGGTACAAAAATCAGTTTGCCAATATAAATTCTAATGGATTAAGAGCGTGAAATAAGATCCAGTGTCACCTCAGCATTGTATCCTGCATAGTGTACTCACTCAACCACCAGGCGCTTCTCCACTGAGCCACAATGTTCTGCAGAGCCTGCTTCTTATCTAATGGACCAGGCTTTACTTCCTCTTTTTCACTAAGCCCATCGGTTGATGTCTGTCTCTGAGGGCTTCTCTCCATCTTATCCACAACCACTGTAGGAAGGGCCACCCAGCGATGGGATCCTCTTACAGGTCTCACTGGTCGGTCAATATCTGGTAAGAAAATATAGTAAAATATAAAAGATAATAACAACAATAAGGATAAAGGATTGGAATTGGCTGCCTCACAATACGTTAATAGAATATATATATATATAAAACTTATGTAGCACCAACATATTCCCCAGCACTTTAAAGATATTATCATTACTTCCCAGGGAGCTCACAATTGAAATTCTCTATCAGCATGTCATTGCAGTGTGGACGGAAACCAAAGTACCCGGAGGAAAACACCTGCAAACACAGAGAGGACCTACAAACTCCACGTAGATGTTGTCCTTGGTCAGATTTGAAGCTATATATTACTGGGCGGGTTCACATCGGTCAGAATCCTCTGAACATACCTGGTTGTCCGTTAGAAGAGATCCACTCTTTGTAAGATCTGGGCACTGATTGCTGTACATGTTTTTCGTATCTACTGTTGCTTTCCATGACAATGCAGTTCTTTAGTTTCGTGCTCTTCTGGTGTATAATTTTACTCGCCCCTATGATGCATAAAAGAACTATTACTTTTTGCACACATTTATACAGAAAATGACATCACCTAGCCACAGGGTCGGTGATAAATTTGTGATCGCCTAGGGCCCTACTGCTGGGATCAGGATCGGACTGGAAAACCAGAGTAGCGGAGGATTTTCCAGTGGGCAGAGGTAATAGTGATGTAATAGTGGGCCCTAACAGTGCAGACGAAAAAAAAACACTTTTGGAGCTAACTTTGCAGTTAATCACTTGCCACTATGGTCTATTTCTGTGATTCAAAACCTATTAGACATTATTAATGATGTAGGTGTTGGGCCCGAAGTATGCCCACCGATTACTAAAATGGGGCCCCAGCACAAATGCATTGAGGAGTTTGGACTGAACAGCAATCAAGTGTGGGACTGACAGCTAAGTACAGTGCTTGGCTCTTTCTGTCAGTCCCATAGACTTCGAATCAAGTAGCAGGACACAAGCTTGACCACTGTACTGCTCCATTCAAACTTCCTCTCTACAGGTGGTACAGTGAGGAGGAGCAAAGGGCTTGGGAGCAAGGGCGGACTGGCCAAAGACCCTACAGGGAATTTTCCTGTTGGGCTGATGCGCGTACGGCCACCTGAGCCCTCCTCACTGCCGGTGGCTGGGTACATACTACTGGGGAAGGTCAGGCTGGCTTGATACTGTGACCCACATCTCTCCTCCTAAACCCAGTGCTCCATAGAGACAATTGAAGGAGGAGAACAGAAAGTGGCAGGTATTGATGGCCACCATAGAGGGACAGCTTCTAGGAAGGTATTTTGTGCTGTGGGATTTGGTTCTGTGGTATAGTATTATGTGCCGCACTATGGTGACCCTGCCAACTTGTGTTGGCCCCATCTACTTGTGTTGCACCACCTTCTGTCAATTTGGACCCACCTACAACACTGGGACCACTTTTAGTTTTTTTTCCAGGGCCACTTTAAGTTCCCAGTCTGCCCTTGCTTGGTAGTCCCATTTTACTGATGTCACGACGGACGTGCACTCAGTATAAAAGATAACACACCAACCAGGCTCTGGACGAGAGACAGGGTAAGGGTCACCTCCTAGTTTATCCCTGACCTCTTTCCCTGCACTGCTCAGCCCACAGGCAGACCTAGAAGGTTGGTGTGCTGTGTCCTCCAGCCTGGACTGACAAAACCCTGAACTCCCTGAGATGGTGAAGTGGGGAGATAGGAGCAGCCTGCCCGCACAGAACCTGGATGGGATAGATGACACAAACAACCAAACAAGAAATTACACTTATCTTCTGAAAGCAGGAACTGACAGCCAACCTTCCCTCCAAACTTCCCAGACCAAAATGATCAGTATAATCCGCTCAGAGCACTTAGCTGGAGGCCATTTAAACTAATGACTACACCCAGTGCACTTAATGAGAGGCGGATCCAGCACGGCACCAAAACAAATACTAAACCCGTGCTGCTATCCTGGCCGACCTCCGCACATCGTCAGAATGGGGCATGACAACTGATTGTTGGGGGCATCCTGTTGATAGGTGATAAATGACATTTGTGGGAAAACCACTTCAATTTACGAATGTGAAATCTGCAGAATTGGAATTAAATGGTGATTAATGGTGACTACATGTTCTTTATTTTATGACATTCAGAGGCTTTGGGGAGGTTATATGTCAGACAACCCCTTTTAGTTTTGCCCCTAGTTACTTGCTCCTGAGGTGACACTAATACGACCTTCCATCATTACCTGAGTAAAGCTCTCTCTCAAAATCATTTTCTGTGGCATAGACATATTTTCCAGCCTTGGGATTCATCAGATCCTGAAGTCTCAAAGGTGGCGGCAATTCAAAATGCTTGACAGCTAAAAATTCAGCTGTCTTGTTTCTACCACCGGCTTTCTGCACTTTTTTTTGAGGAGGTATATAACCTGGAATCCTACAGGACAAAGTAATCATTAGAGTTTGTCAATTGTCTTTTGAAATACTGAACGTTTACCAGCTTACTTGTAGAAGACTGGAAGAAGCGTCTCAGGCTCATGTCCTTCTGTAACATCGTTAAGATCCTCTGCTCTACACATTTCTGGTTCTTTAAAGGTGGTGAAATCTTCTTCAGCCATGTGCTCATCATTACTAAGCTCAGTAGAGTTACTTAATCCATAGTGTTTGGACAACCTTTCCTTGGCATCCTTACTTTCCATATGGTGTCCCACAATCCACTGAGCAGAAGCTTTGGTCAGCCTCCTACGCAGAACTTCTGTAGCATTACCAGACATGCTGTGTGGTACAGGTGGAAGATTCTCTCTATAGGACACTTTCATTCTATGAGTCATGGTGGGATCTTCTGTTAAGAATGTTCTTGGCTTCAGGTTCTCCAGAGTGAGAGGTGAAGAGCTACCATGTCTTTGCTCACCTTCCTCAGGTGCCCTCCATACACTATTCCCAAAGCTAATGCAACTTTTTGATTTTATTTTTTTGGAGGGAACAGATGTTTCTACATTACGTACTTGGCGATGTTTTGGTTCTAGCTTGTGTTGCTTTGGTTGCGTCTTTAAGATCGATCTCGTTCCTTTGTGCGGAATTACATTGGAGGCATTGTACACATCTTTCGAATCCCACTCTTGGTAAGACAGAGTGGCCAATCCCCGATCCTTTATCACGTCTTTAGAAAAATGAAGGTCACCAGCTACATTCTGAATGTACATTTCCTGACATTTTAAAGAATGTTGATTTGATGGATCAAGTTCAGTAACAGAAGATGACGAGAGAGGTTTCTGGGATGGTACTCTACATATTGAGATCTTGAATTTGCTAATCTTCTGTGGTGGTCCTCGACAGAATACATTCTGTTCACAATAAAGTCTAGGCCGTTCCATCACAAGGATTATATAGCCTTTAAAGAAAAAAAATTACCACAAGAAAAATTTTTATATGAAAGCAGGGTCAAGGAGTGAACCAAAGATTTTTACACTGCTATTTTGCTAGTTCATTGTCTGATATTTAAGAAGTTCTCTGAGACTTAAACATTGATGACCTAGGTAGCTTCTTCCCATTAAGCTACAGAAAAAACACGTATACTTGACTGAGCATACATGAGTATGTGGGGACAAGAGAAATATCTGTTCACCCATTGTATGTCGTGTCGGGTTTTTCCAGGTCAATCTTATTCACTTGCATGAACCAGAGTTGCAATTCCAGACACAACCTATTATCTAACCCAGGGTTCCTTAACTCCGGACCTCAGGGCCCACCTGCCGGTCATGTTTTCAGGATTTACATAGTATCGAGCAGGTGATAGAATTAGTGTCAGTGCATCAGGACTTACCACAGGTTTTCATTCTGTAGGATATTGTCAAATCATGACCGGTAGGTGGTCCATGAGGACTGGAGTTGAGGAACACTGATCTAACCTAATGCAACCCCTTTAAGGAGAAAAAAAAAATCACTGGTGACTACTGAGCTTCTCTGATGTCACAAAAAAGCAAATGGTCAGCTAAAGCATCTTCCCAGTATAACCACCCCCCAGCCCCCCCCCTTCCAAACACAACGCCTTGTATCTCAGCATCCTGGTCTTGTAGTTATGGCATGAAGGAGTGAGATTTTGGAGTTACATGGTCACATTCTGAATGGATGTAGACTTTAAAATTGCTTTGAACGTACTTTAGACCTTATGGCGCCTGCAGCTAAGGTCACCTGATATACGGCTACCCAATATACACTCCCCAATAACCTAGATGAAATATATTTACCGCAAACGTCAAACAGGTCTTCATCTCTGAAGGTGAGATTGCAAGCAGGTTTCCTCACTCAGCTCCTGCAATGTAAGAGCCGGGTCAGTGTTGTCTTCTGCAGTGCTAGGCAACGTGTCTGAGAATGTCTGCCCCGTCCGCATTGTCCTTCTAATCCTGCACTTCACAGCCTTTTTTTCTTGCCATTGTGAATTATTTACTAGAACAAAAAGGTAACTTCATAGACTTCTATGTGAACATCACTTTATATACATATCTATACAACATGGCCGAGGATTCCCCCAAACGCCAAGGGCTCATTTACAAACAGGTCACTTTGTGGAAATCAGTGGTATCTGCAGGTAACCTAATGACTATGGGTGGTGACAGACCTCCACCATTCCTGGGTACAAATAGTGGATTGCTATGTTAGATTTCAGTGACCCTCTCTTGGCCGGACAGCTCTTCACTCTACCTGTGACGTCATCATCTACTTGGGTATTGGGGACATACTTGTAACAGGGTGTAGGAGTGGTTCCCCTTTAACCAGCTCAAGACCTTGGCCACATTCCCTCCTCCCCCACACACACACACTTTCCTGACCAGGACCTGTGCCTGCAAGATCCTAGGATTACCCACCGTACGGAACACCCTGTGTTATATGAAGCTCATCCACCAGGTAACTTAGATTGTACTCAGTCCGTGGAGCGCTCTCAAACTAGTACCAGGTATTGCAGTCTATGCCCATAGAGTTAGAGCGCGGTATCACAGATATTTTAGCTTTATACCACATTAGTGCGGCAGTTGCGTTGCGATACCGCAGCTTTGTAGTGAGGAGGGAGGTATAGTGATATTGGGACACTTACACTAGTTTTATTTTTTTATTTTACTTTTACATTTCGTGACTCCCATACGTCATATCTTTGGGGAACATTTAACCCCTTCAGGACACAGCCACTTTTCTCCTTCGTGACTGAGCCTAATTTTGCAAATCTGACATTTATCACGTTATGTAGTTTGGAACACTTTTACTTATCCAAGCAATTCTGAGATTGTTTTTGGGACACATCGTACTTTATGTTAATGGAAAATTTGAGTCGATTTTATAAAAAATCCAAAATGTACAGAAATTTGAAAAAAAATTGCAATTTTTCTGGTACTGATGTGTGGGCACTCTCTTATGGTGGCACTCTGACTGGTACTGATGTGTGGGCACTCTCTTATGGTGGCACTCTGACTGGTACTGATGTGTGGGCACTCTCTTATGGTGGCACTCTGACTGGTACTGATGTGTGGGCACTCTTATGGTTGCACTCTGACTGGTACTGATATGTTTGCACTCTCTTATGGGTGGCACTCTGACTGGTACTGATGTGTGGGCACTCTCTTATGGTGGCACTCTGACTGGTACTGATGTGTGGGCACTCTTATGGTTGCACTCTGACTGGTACTGATGTGTGGGCACTCTCTTATGGTGGCACTCTGACTGGTACTTATGTGTGGGCACTCTCTTATGGTGGCACTCTGACTGGTACTGATGTGTGGGCACTCTCTTATGGTGGCACTCTGATTGGTACTGATGTTTGCACTCTCTTATGGGTGGCACTCTGACTGGTACTGATGTGTGGGCACTCTCTTATGGTGGCACTCTGACTGGTACTTATGTGTGGTCACTCTCTTATGGTGGCACTCTGACTAGTACTGATATGTTTGCACTCTCTTATGGGTGGCCCTCTACATACCCCCCGCCCTGCTGTATCCTGTGGTGCCATACCTCCCGCACCATGCTCTCCCTGCTCCGCAGCACTTTGCCCCTGGTGCCCGGTGCCAGCCGCGCCATGTCCGCCGTGTCCCTGCTCGTCTCCCCGGGCCGCTGCCTCTTTGACGACCCCCTGCGGCTCCGGGGCCGCGGTCTGAGCCCCGGGCAGGACGTCAGCCTCCGCACCGCTCTGACGGACGAGGCCGGCCACCTGTTCACCTCCGTGGGCCTGTACCGAGCGGACAGCGGCGGGGAGCTGGACTTCAGCCGGAGCCCGGCCCTGGAGGGCGGCAGCTACACCGGAGTGGAGCCGGAGGGGCCCCTGTGGTCCCTGGAGTCCGAGACTCCCCTCAGGAGGCTGCTGAAGAAGGACGTGCAGAGCCCGCTCCAGCTCCGCTTCTCCCTGCACCAGGCCCACGACCCGCCCGGGGCTCTCCTAGCTGCTGCCGCCCAGGAGAGGGGCTTCATGGGGGAAGGGGTGATCCGGGTGCCAGTGCGGGAGGGACGGGTGCGGGGCAGCCTCTTCCTGCCGCCCGGTGAGTGCGGTTTTTACACAGTATAACGTGCATTGCAGTTGTCATCCGGCTTTCCCTTTGCCCTGACTGTCAGTGAGACAGTGGTGTAAAGGAAAACTGGCTTAGTTGCGCCTAGCAACCAATCAGATCCCAGCTTTCATTTTTCACAGCTCTTTTGGAAAATGAAAGATGGAATCTGATTGGTTGCTATGGGCAACTAAGCCAGTTTTACCTTACACTACTTTGATGAAGCTCCCCCAGTATGTACTCACCCTGCTCACAGACTGGTCGTGCAGGATCCCCGGTGACAACCCCAGAGGGAGTTGGTGGCCATACTGGATGTCACCCAGCTTTCCCTGAGACTGTAGGACAGGGCTCAGCAACCTTTGGCACCAGCTGCAGTAAAACTACAACTCCCAGGGTGCTCCCTTTTTCACTTCAATGGGAGTTTCAAGAACTGTTGAGCAAGTGTGCATGCTGGGAGTTGTAGTTTCATAGTAGCTGGAGTGCCGGAGGTTGCTGAACCCCTGCTGTAGGATCGCTTCCTTCACTATGTTAGGCTAGGTCTACACGACGACATTTGTCGCACGACATTTTGTTGCACTAATGTCGCGCAACAATTTTTATAATGGCAGTCTATGGTGTTGCAGTGCAACATGCGACTGCGACGTGACAGTCGCAGAAAATCCATTTGAGATGGATTTTTCTGCGACTTGCGTCGCAGCCGCCGCTTGTTGCAGTGCGACACCATAGACTGCCATTATAAAAATTTTGCGCGACATTAGTGCAACAAAATGTTGCGCTACAAATCTTGCAGTGTAGTTTTGCCCTATCTGTCGCGCGACTTATTGTCGTCGTGTAGACGTAGCCTTATAGAGGAGGGGAACTTGAGTACTTCATGGAAAGGTCCACCCATCTGAAGGTCCGAGCCTGAAAATGTAAGGGGGGCGTCAGCAGTGTGCGGGGCTCATTGAGGCACATGCCGCTACCTCTTCCCGATCCTCTGTTTCCCCCCTCACAGCAGGATGATCCCTTGGTGCCCCACACATACAGTATGACACCCACTATATGAGGACCCCTTAAAGGCATTGTGCAGCATCAGGATATTGCTAAGCTATCCTCAGGATAGGTCATAGGAATCAGATCCGACTCACCCAACGGTCAGCTGGTGGAAGAGGCTGCAGCGCCCGTGCAAGCACTATTTTCTCAAGATCAGGGGTCGGCAACTTCCGGCACTCCAGCTGATGTGAAACTACAACTCCTAGCGTGCACACTTACTCGCCCGTTTTTTATAACTCCCATAGAAGTAAAAGGAGGATTCTGGGAGTTGTAGTTTCAGAACAGCTGGAGTGCGGGAGGATGCTGATCCTCGGTCTGGAGGAGAGCGGCTGCGCAGTGTAATTACGGCTGCCTCCCCCACAAGCTTGTCCATGGGTTGTGTCAGGTATTGCAGCTCGGCTCCATTGGAATTGATGGGGCAGAGCTGCAATACCACACACAACCTATGGACAGGGTTGGTGCTGATTTTGGAAGAAAACAGACATGTTTTTCTAATCCTTCACAACCCCTTTAAGTGCCTGTCTGGATGATGCATGTTATTACCTCCAGTTTGCATACCCGCTGCCCCCAAGAGAGTGGAGCAGGTCTGCGCAGTGGCCCGGCACAGCAGGCACGATGGTGTCACTACCTGGCATCTGCCTGCGCTGAAGTCCTGATGGTAGAGTGTACGGTGGAGCAGGATGCTGGCGGCTCCCTGATTCACCATTGAACTCAACCATTTCCCCGTCCTGAGGGACTTTTTGCCTTCCTGTGAAAAATTGGGACTGTTGGAGAGAACTCACTTGAAAGAGACACTTTTGTGGCATTATATCCTGTACCCACGGATATAAAAAGTCTACACACCCCTGTTAAAATGTCAGGTTTCTGTGCTGTAAAAAAATGAGACAAAGATAAATCATGTCAGAACTTTTTCCACCTTTAATGTGACCTATAAACTGTACAACTCAATTGAAAAACAAACTGAAATCTTTTTGGTAGAGGGAAGAAAAAATATAAAAATAAAATAATTTGGTTCCATAAGTCTGCACACCCTTAACCATCTCAGCTCCCCTAGCTTAAAGGGAATCTGTCACTAGCACATTAGCAACATTTTTTTTTAATGAATCCATGTGTAATAAAGTACCTTATATCCATATGTCTTGTTCTTTTTATTCTGTGTCTTGTCATTTCTTCAAAAAAACGCTTCTTATGATATGCAAATGAAGCTGTAAGGAGCCCAGAGGGGCGTTATTCTTTCTCCACGGTGCCCAGGAACGCCCCTCTGAAGTGCCGTGCCCGTCTAAATTTGAAAACTAATAACTCCTCCAAGTTCAGCTAAATCGCCTCCCAGAGGCGAGGCTAAGTGCTCCCCCCCCACCCCCCAGCGCCGCGCTCTGCGGCAAACACCCCCGATCCTCCTCTCGCCTGCAACCGAAATCCCGCGTAGGTGCAGTTCCGGCGATTTAGCTGGCTGAGGAAACAGCGAACACGTCACTGGGATCGGCGCATGCCCAGTGACGCTGTTGCCCTCAGTAGTCTTATCATAGCGCAGGCCCAGGAAATCGCAGACACTGCACCTGTGCGGGATTTCGGTTGCAGGCGAGAGGAGGATCGGGGGTGTTTGCCGCAGAGCGCGGCGCTGGGGGAGCACTTATCCTCGCCTCTGGGAGGCGATTTAGCTGAACTTGGAGGAGTTATTCGTTTTCAAATTTAGAAGGGCACGGCACTTCAGAGGGGCGTTCCTGGGCACCGTGGAGAAAGAATAACGCCCCTCTGGGTATCACGGTCGGCGTGGCTATCACATACGCGACACAGAGGAAGGGAACGAGGAAGGCCCTGCCCAAGTGAGAGGGAAGATGGTGACCCCTGACTCACCTGGCGGCTGGCACCTGGCTGCCCTGACGTCCCTAGACGGGTTCCTCACCCGTACGCCGATCACGTGCCCAAAGCCCTGGCTTTCCCTGAGCTGAGCCCTAGGTTGGGAACACTAGTCCGCACCACTAACTCTAAGGGAAAACACCAAGGGGAGGACAGACAACACAGACTCAACATATATTCCCAGATGGGCGACCACAGGAGACAACAATAAGCCAAACAGGGATCCGGAGGGAAGCACACAGGAACAACAACCAGGATTAACCACTCCAGTGGGTCAGTATAGATGTCCAGGCAGGAAGCTCTATAACTGGCAACTAGAGAAGTGTGAGGGGAGAATATAAGGAGGTAGGGAGTGGCAGACAAGAAACAGCTGAGGAGGAGAAGCTACGGATCCCTGAGAGAGACAAAAAGGATAGCAAGTCAAACACAGAAAACAATAACTAAGAAACACCATGATCTTTAGATATAGAGCGCGCAGCCACCTGCTGCGACTTCCTGACCCCGGGTATAACGGAGTCAGACGTGGCTCTTGATACCCTTGTGACACTGGGCTCCTTACAGCTTCATTTGCATATCGTTTTTTTGAAGAAATGACAAGACACAGAATGAAAAGAACAAGACATATGGATATAAGGTACTTTATTACACATGGATTCATAAAATTTTTTTTTTTGCTAATGTGCTAGTGACAGATTCCCCTTAAACACCCTGAAAGACCAGGCCACTTTTTACACTTCTGACCTACACTACTTTAACCGTTTATTGCTCGGTCATGCAACTTACCACCCAAATGAATTTTACCTCCTTTTCTTCTCACTAATAGAGCTTTCATTTGGTGGTATTTCATTGCTGCTGACATTTTTACTTTTTTTGTTATTAATCGAAATTTAACGATTTTCTTGCAAAAAAATGTAATTTTTCACTTTCAGTTGTAAAATTTTTCAAAAAAAACGACATCCATATATAAATTTTTCTCTAAATTTATAGTTCTACATGTCTTTGATAAAAAAAATATGTTTGGGTAAAAAAAAAAAATGGTTTGGGTAAAAGCTATAGCGTTTACAAACTATGGTACAAAAATGTGAATTTCCGCTTTTTGAAGCAGCTCTGACTTTCTGAGCACCTGTCCTGTTTCCTGAGGTTCTACAATGCCCAGACAGTAGAAAAACCCCACAAATGACCCCATTTCGGAAAGTAGACACCCTAAGGTATTCGCTGATGGGCATAGTGAGTTCATAGAACTTTTTATTTTTTTGTCACAAGTTAGCGGAAAATGATGATTTTATTTTTTATTTTTTTTCCTTACAAAGTCTCATATTCCACTAACTTGTGACAAAAAATAAAAACTTCCATGTACTCACTATGCCCATCACGAAATACCTTGGGGTGTTTTCTTTCCAAAATGGGGTCACTTGTGGGGTAGTTATACTGCCCTGGCAATTTAGGGGCCCTAATGTGTGGGAAGTAGTTTGAAATCAAAATGTGTAAAAAATGACCTGTGAAATCCTAAAGGTGCTCTTTGGAATGTGGGCCCCTTTGCCCACCTAGGCTGCAAAAAAGTGTCACACATCTGGTATCGCCGTACTCAGGAGAAGTTGGGCAATGTGTTTTGGGGTGTCATTTTACATATACCCATGCTGGGTGAGAGAAATATCTCGGCAAAAGACAACTTTTCCCATTTTTTTTATACAAAGTTGGCATTTGACCAAGATATTTATCTCACCCCGCATGGGTATATGTAAAATGACACCCCAAAACACATTGCCCAACTTCTCCTGAGTACGGAGATACCACATGTGTGACACTTTTTTGCAGCCTAGATGCGCAAAGTGGGCCAAATTCCTTTTAGGAGGGCATTTCTAGACATTTGGATCCCAGACTTCTTCTCACGCTTTAGGGCCCCTAAAATGCCAAGGCAGTATAAATACCCCACATGTGACCCCATTTTGGAAAGAAGACACCCCAAGGTATTCAATGAGGGGCATGGCGAGTTCATAGAATTATTATTATTATTTTTGGCACAAGTTAGCGGAAATTTTTTATTTATTTTTTCTCACAAAGTCTCCCTTTCCGCTAACTTGGGACAAAAATTTCAATCTTTCATGGACTCAATATGCCCCTCAGCGAATACCTTGGGGGGTCTTCTTTCCGAAATGGGGTCACATGTGGGGTATTTATACTGCCCTGGCATTTTAGGAGCCCTAAAGCGTGAGAAGAAGTCTGGAATATAAATGTCTAAAAAATTTTACGCATTTGGATTCCGTGAGGGGTATGGTTCATGTGAGATTTTATTTTTTGACACAAGTTAGTGGAATATGAGACTTTGTAAGAAAAAAAAAACAAAAAAAAACAATTTCCGCTAACTTGGGCCAAAAAAATGTCTGAATGGAGACTTACAGGGGGGTGATCAATGAGAGGGGGGTGATCAGGGAGTGTATATGGGGTGATCACCCCCCTGTCATTGATCACCCCCTTGTAAGGCTCCATTCAGATGTCCGTATGTTTTATGCGGATCCGCGGTGTCCGTGTTTTGCGGATCCACGGATCCGCAAAACATATATGGACGTCTGAATGGAGCCTTACAGGGGGGTGATCAATGACAAGGGGTGATGAATGACAGGGGGGTGATCAGGGAGTCTATATGGGGTGATAACCCCCCTGTCATTGATCACCCCCCTGTAAGGCTCCATTTAGACGTCCGTATGTGTTTTGCGGATCCGATCCATGTATCCGTGGATCCGTAAAAAACATATGGACGTCTCAATGGAGCCTTTCAGGGGGGGTGATCAATGACAGGGGGGTGATCAGGGAGTCTATATGGGGTGATCACCCCCCTGTCATTGATCACCCCCCTGTAAGGCTCCATTCAGACGTCCGTATGTGTTTTGCGGATCCGATCCATGTATCCGTGGATCCGTAAAAAACATATGGACGTCTGAATGGAGCCTTACAGGGGGATGATCAATGACAGGGGGGTGATCAATGACAGGGGGGTGATCAGGGAGTCTATATGGGGTGATCACCCCCCTGTCATTGATCACCCCCCTGTAAGGCTCCATTCAGACGTCCGTATGTGTTTTGCGGATCCGATCAATGGATCCGTGGATCCGCAAAACACATACGGACCTCTGAATGGAGCCAGCCTTACAAGGCGGGGATCAATGACAGGGGGGTGATCAGGGAGTCTATATGGGATGATCACCCCCCTGTAAGGCTCCATTCAGACGTCCGTATGTGTTTTGCGGATCCGATCCATATATCCGTAGATCCGTAAAAAACATATGGACGTCTGAATGGAGCCTTACAGGGGGGTGATCAATGATAGGGGGGTGATCAATGACAGGGGGGTGATCAGGGAGTCTATATGGGGTGATCACCCCCCTGTAAGGCTCCATTCAGACGTCCGTATGTGTTTTGCGGATCCGATCCATGTATCCGTGGATCCGTAAAAAACATATGGAGGTCTGAATGGAGCCTTACAGGGGGGTGATCAATGATAGGGGGGTGATCAGGGAGTCTATATGGGGTGATCACCCCCCTATCATTGATCAATGACAGGGGGGTGATCAGGGAGTCTATATGGGGTGATCACCCCCCTGTAAGGCTCCATTCAGACGTCCGTATGTGTTTTGCGGATCCGATCCATGGATCCGCAAAACACATACGGACCTCTGAATGGAGCCAGCCTTATAAGGGGGTGATCAATGACAGGGGGGTGATCAGGGAGTCTATATGAGGTGATCACCCCCCTGTCATTGATCACCCCCCCTGTATGGCTCCATTCAGACGTCCGTATGTGTTTTGCGGATCCGATCAATGGATCCGTGGATCCGCAAAACACATACGGACCTCTGAATGGAGCCAGCCTTACAAGGGGGTGATCAATGACAGGGGGGTGATCAGGGAGTCTATATGGGGTGATCACCCCCCTGTAAGGCTCCATTCAGACGTCCGTATGTGTTTTGCGGATCCGATCCATGTATCCGTGGATCCGTAAAAAACATATGGACGTCTGAATGGAGCCTTACAGGGGGGTGATCAATGACAGGGGGGTGATCAGGGAGTCTATATAGGGGGATCACCCCCCTGTCATTGATCACCCCCCTGTAAGGCTCCATTCAGACGTCCGTATGTGTTTTGCGGATCCGATCCATGTATCCGTGGATCCGTAAAAAACATATGGACGTCTGAATGGAGCCTTACAGGGGGGTGATCAGGGAGTCTATATGGGGTGATCAGGGGTTAATAAGGGGTTAATAAGTGACAGGGGGGGGTGTAGTGGTGTTTGGTGCTACTTATTACTGAGCTGCCTGTGTCCTCTGGTGGTCTATTCAAGCAAAAGGGACCACCAGAGGACCAGGTAGCAGGTATATTAGACGCTGTTATCAAAACAGCGTCTAATATACCTGTTAGGGGTTAAAAAAAATCGCATCTACAGCCTGCCAGCGAACGATCGCTGCTGGCAGGCTGTAGATCCACTCGCTCGCCTTCCGATCCTGTGAACGCGCGCGCCTGCGCGAGATGCGAGATGACGCGTATATGCGTGACTCTGCCTGCTGCTGCCGCCTCCGGAACGCGATCCTGCGTTAGGCGGTCCGGAGGCGGTTAAACTAATACTTTGTTGAAGCACCTTTTGATTTTATTAAAGCATTCAGTCTTTTGGGGTATGAGTCTATCAGCATGGCACATTTTGACTCTTCTTTGCAAAAATACTCCAAATCTGTCAGATTGCGAGGGCATCTCCTGTGCACAGCCCTCTTCAGATCCCCCCACAGATTTTCACTCGGATTCAGGTCTGGGCTCTGGCTGGGCCATTCCAAAACTTTAATCTTCTTCTGGTGAAGCCATTCCTTTGTTGATTTGGATGTATGCTTTGGGTCGTTGTCATGCTGAAAGATGGAGTTCCTCTTCATGTTCAGCTTTCTAGCAGAAGCCTGAAGGTTTTGTGCCAATATTGACTGGTATTTGGAACTGGTCATAATTCCCTCTAGCTTAACTAAGGCCCCAGTTCCAGCTGAAGAAAAACAGCCCCATGGCATGATGCTGCCACCACCATGCTTCACTGTGGGTATGGTGTTCTTTTGGTGATGTGCAGTGCTGTTTTTGCGCCAAACATATCTTTTGGAATTATAGCCAAAAAGTTCAACCTTGCTTTCATCAGACCATAACACCTTTTCCCACATGCTTTCGGGAGACTTCAGATGTGTTTTTGCAAAATGTAGCCTGGCTTGGATGTTTTTCCTCGTAAGAAAAGGCTTTTGTCTTGCCACTCTACCCCATAGCCCAGACATATGAAGAATATGGGAGATTGTTGTCACATGTAACACACAGCCAGTACTTGCCAGATATTCCTGCAGCTCCTTTAATGTTGCTGTAGGCCTCTTGGTCGCCTCCCAGACCAGTTTTCTTCTCGTCTTTTCATCAATTTTGGAGGGACGTCCAGTTCTTGCTAATGTCACTGTTGTGCCATATTTTCTCCACTTGATGATGACTTCACTGTGTTCCATGGTATATCTAATGCCTTGGAAATTCTTCTGTACCCTTCTCCTGACTGATACCTTTAACAATGAGATCCCTCTGATGCTTTGGAAGCTCTCTGTGGACCATGGCTTTTGCTGTGGGATGCGACTAAGAAAATTTCAGGAAAGACCAACTAGAGCAGCTGAACTTTATTTGGGGTTAATCAGAGGCACTTTAAAGGGAGTCTGTCACCTCCATATGGCCATATACAGTGCTTACATGGCTCTGTAGCACACCTATACAGGATTGTAACGGTACCTTTGTCTTTGTCTTTAGACTTGCACCAGCAGGAAAAACGAAGTTTAATTCATATGCAAATGAGCACTCGCAAGTGCCCAGGGGCGGCGTTCAGTGTGTAGGTGCCCAGGCTGCTCTGCCTTCTTTTCACTTTACTCCTCCCCAGCCTCTGCCTTTGCCCGCCCTCCAAGTCCGGACCTATTGATGAGGCAAGAGACTTGGAGGGCGGGAAAAGGAAGAGGCTGGGGAGGAGTAAAGTGAAAAGAAGGCAGGGCAGCCTGGGCACCTACACACTGAACGCCGCCCCTGGGCACTTGCGAGTGCTTATTTGCATATGAATTAAACTTCGTTTTTCCTGCTGGTGCAAGTCTAAAGACAAAGACAAAGGTACCGTTACAATCCTGTATAGGTGTGCTACAGAGCCATGTAAGCACTGTATATGGCCATATGGAGGTGACAGACTCCCTTTAAATGATGGCAGGTGTATGCCGACTCCTATTTAACAGGATTTTGAATGTGATTGCTTCATTCTGAACACAGCTACATCCCCAGTTGTAAGGCTACTTTCACACTTGCGTTCGGTGCGGATCCGTCTGGTATCTGCACAGACGGATCAGCACCTATAATGCAAACGATGGTATCCGTTCAGAACGGATCCGACTGCATAACAGCTTCTTAAGATCTGAGTTTTCACATTGTGAAAACTCAGATCCGACAGTATATTCTAACAGAGGCGTTCTCCCATGGTGATGGGGACGCTTCAAGTTAGAATATACAAAGAACTGTGTACATAACTGCCCCCTGCTGCCTGGCAGCACCCGGTCTCTTACAGGGGGCTGTGATCCGCACAATTAACCCCCCCCCCCTAATTAAAATCACCTCCCCATCATTGGTGGCAGCGGAGAGTTCCGATCGGAGTCCCAGTGCGGCCCCCCTCCCTCCCCAGAATTAAATTTATTGGTGGCCAGTGCGGCCCCCCTCCCTCCCTCGTATTAAATTCATTGGTGGCCAGTGCGGCCCCCCCTCCCTCCCCAGTATTAAATTCATTGGTGGCCAGTGCGGCCTCCCTTCTCTTCCCCCCCCCCATAATTGGTGGCAGCGGAGAGTTCCGATCGGAGTCCCAGTTTAATCGCTGGGCTCCGATCGGTTTCCATGGCAGCCGGGACGCTACTGCAGTCCTGGCTGCCATGGTTACTTAGCAATTTTAGAAGCATTATACTTACCTGCGCTGTCTGCGGCCGGCCGGTCGCTCCTCTTACTGGTAAGTGAAAGGTCTGTGCGGCGCATTGCTTATAGCACAGCCCTGTCACTTACCAGTAGGAGGAGCGCCCGGCCGGCCACAGACAGTGCAGGTAAGTATAATGCTTCTAAAATTGCTAAGTAACCATGGCAGCCAGGACTGCAGTAGCGTCCCGGCTGCCATGGAAACCGATCAGAGCCCAGCGATTAAACTGGGACTCCGATCAGAACTCTCCGCTGCCACCAATTATGGGGGGGGGGGAGAGAAGGGAGGCCGCACTGGCCACCAATAAATTTAATACTGGGGAGGGAGGGGGGGCCGCACTGGCCACCAATGAATTTAATACGAGGGAGGGAGGGGGGCCGCACTGGCCACCAATGAATTTAATACTGGGGAGGGGGGGGGGGCCGCACTGGCCACCAATGAATTTAATTCTGGGGAGGGAGGGGGGCCGCACTGGCCACCAATGAATTTAAAACTGGGGAGGGAGGGGGGTCTGGCCCCTGCTGCCTGGCAGCACCGGATCTCTTACAGGGGGCTATGATACGCACAATTAACCCCTCAGGTGCCGCACCTGAGGGGTTAATTGTGCGGATCACAGCCCCCTGTAAGAGATCGGGTGCTGCCAGGCAGCAGGGGGCAGTTATGTACACAGTTCTTAGTATATTCTAACTTGAAGCGTCCCCATCACTATGGGAACGCCTCTGTGTTAGAATATACTGTCGGATCTGAGTTTTCACGATCTAACTCAAATCGGATGGTATATTCTAACATAGAGGCGTTCCCATGGTGATGGGGACGCTTCAAGTTAAAATATACCATCGGATTGGAGAAAACTCTGATCCGATGGTATATTAATAGGGACTCCTGACTTTACATTGAAAGTCAATGGGGGACGGATCCGTTTGCAATTGCACCATATTGTGTCAACGTCAAACGGATCCGTCCCCATTGACTTGCATTGTAAGTCAGGACGGATCCGTTTGGCTCCGCACGGCCAGGCGGACACCAAAACGCTGCAAGCTGCGTTTTGGTGTCCCCCTCCAGAGCGGAATAGAGGCGGAACGGAGCTAAACTGATGCATTCTGAACGGATCCTTATACATTCAGAATGCATTGGGGATGAACGGATCCGTTTGGGGCCGCTTGTGAGAGCCCTCAAACGGATCTCACAAGCGGAACCCCAAACGCAAGTGTGAAAGTAGCCTTAGAGGATGTGCACACTTATGCAACCACATTATTATTATTTTTATTTTTTTTCCCCTCCACCTAAAAGATTTCAGTTTGTTTTTCAATTGAGTTATTAACGGTACACATTCAGATTGGGTCACTGTCACTAGTGGAGTACCTCAGGGGTCAGTATTGGGCCCTATTCTCTTCAATATATTTATTAATGATCTTGTAGAAGGCTTGCATAGTAAAGTATCAATTTTCGCAGATGACACTAAACTGTGTAAAGTAATTTACACTGAAGAGGACAGTATACTACTACAGAGGGATCTGGATAGATTGGAGGCTTGGGCAGATAAGTGGCAGATGAGGTTTAACACTGATAAATGTAAGGTTATGCACATGGGAAGGAAAAATGCAAGTCACCCGTACATACTAAATGGTAAAACACTCGGTAACACTGACATGGAAAAGGATCTAGGAATTTTAATAAACAGCAAACTAAACAGCAAAAACCAGTGTCAGGCAGCTGCTGCCAAGGCCAACAAGATAATGGGTTGCATCAAAAGGGGCATAGATTCCCGTGATATGAACATAGTCCAACCACTTTACAAATCGCTAGTCAGACCACACATGGAGTACTGTGTACAGTTCTGGGCTCCTGTAAACAAGGCAGACATAGCAGAGCTAGAGAGGGTTCAGAGGAGGGCAACTAAAGTAATAACTGGAATGGGGCAACTACAGTACCCTGAAAGATTATCAAAATTAGGGTTATTCACTTTAGAAAAAAGACGACTGAGGGGAGATCTAATTAATATGTATAAATATATCAGGGGTCAGTACAGAGATCTATCCCATCAGCTATTTATCCCCAGGACTGTGACTGTGACGAGGGGACATCCTCTGCGTCTGGAGGAAAGAAGGTTTGTACACAAACATAGAAGAGGATTCTTTACGGTAAGAGCAGTGAGACTATGGAGCTCTCTGCCTGAGGAGGTGGTGATGGTGGGTACAATAAAGGAATTCAAGAGGGGCCTGGATGTGTTTCTAGAGTGTAATAATATTACAGGCTATAGCTACTAGAGAGGGTCGTTGATCCAGGGAGTTATTCTGATTGGAGTCGGGAAGAAATTTTTTATTCCCCTAAAGTGGAGAAAATTGGCTTCTACCTTACAGGGTTTTTTGCCTTCCTCTGGATCAACTTGCAGGATGACAGGCCGAACTGGATGGACAAATGTCTTTTTTCGGCCTTATGTACTATGTTACTATGTTACTAGTTGTACAGTTTATAGGTCACATTAAAGGTGGAAAAAGTTCTGAAATTATTTATCTTTGTAATTTTTTTACATCACAGAAACCTGACATTTTAACAGGGGTGTGTAGACTTTTAATATCCACTGTATGTGGCGGGCAGATTTAAAGGGCATCTGTCAGCGGATTTTTACCTATGACACTGGCTGATCTGTTTCATGTGTGTTTGGCAGCTGCTGCACCCTCTGCATTTTAATTGACAGGGCCAGGCAGTGTAAATGTGATCACACCTGGTCCTGCCAATCAAAGTACAGAGGGTGTGGCCATTGCAGAGAGAGCAGAGCCTCTAGGTGTAATAGCAACGCCCCCGTTGCTCCTAGAGGCTCATTTGCATATATTAAAACATAATTTTTCTCAGCAATGCGGGCACATATGAACATGGGACCAACACAGATGTCTTCAGCTGCCAAGTGCACATGTAACAGGTCAGCCAGTGTCATAGGTACAAATCTGCTGACAGATGCCCTTTAACCTGTTTGGGACACAGGGTGTACAGGTACGCCCTGATGTCCTGGTACTTAAGGACACAGGGCATACCTGTACGTCCTGTGTAGTTACGATCACCGGCGGGTCCCCCCCGTGTCGGCGATCGCCGAAAACCGCAGGTCAATTCAGACCTGCGGTTTGCGGCTTTTACATGTTGCGGCGGCGGTGCCATCGGCTCCCCATGCGGCTGTAGGGGGGACGTGATGGCATGGAAGGCAGCGCAATGCCTTCCTTAGGCATCGGCGCTGCCTTCGGGTGACGAGCCTGTGAGATTTCACAGGTCGGAAGCTGTATAAGTAATACACATTGTATTACTCATACAGCCAATGCATTCCAATACAGAAGTATTGGAATTCATTATAAAGGGGATCAGACCGCCAAAAGTTGATGTCCCAAAGTGAAAAAAAAAGTTGAAAAAATAAAGTGAAAAAAAAAGTTGAAAAAATAACGTTTTCCCCCCCAGAGAAATTTCAAGTTTCAAGTAAAACAAAAACGTAATTTCCCCCAAATAAAGTATACATATTTGGTATCGCCGCGTCCGTATCGACCAGATGTAGTAACATGCTCTATAAAAATATCACATGACCTAACCCCTCAGGTGAATACCATAAAAAAACAAAACAAAATAAAAACGGTGTAAAAAAATGCCATTTTTTGTCACCTTACATCACAAAAAGTGTAATAGCAAGCGATAAAAAAGTCATACGCACCCCAAAATAGTGCCAATCAAACCGTCATCTCATCCCGCAAAAATCATACCCTACCCAAGATAATCGCCCAAAAACTGAAAAAACTATGGCTCTCAGACTATGGAAACACTAAAACATGATTTTTTTGGTTTCAAAAATTAAATCATTGTGTAAAAC
This sequence comes from Bufo bufo, assembly GCF_905171765.1. Lineage (NCBI taxonomy): Eukaryota > Metazoa > Chordata > Amphibia > Anura > Bufonidae > Bufo > Bufo bufo. The sequence continues at coordinate 31,447,380 of NC_053399.1, forward strand.
TTACATAAATAAAAAAAATAGTATACATATTTGGTATCGCCGCATCCGTGACAACCTGCTCTATAAAAATACCACATGATCTAACCGGTCAGATGAAGGTTGTAAATAACAAAAAAAAAACTGTGCCAAAATAGCTATTTCTTGTTACCTTGCCTCACAAAAAGTGTAATATAGAGCAACCAAAAATCATATGTACCCTAAACTAGTACCAACAAAACTGCCACCCTATCCCGTAGTTTCTAAAATGGGGTCACTTTTTTGGAGTTTCTACTCTAGGGGTGCATCAGGGGGGCTTCAAATGGGACATGGTGTCAACAAAACAGTCTAGCAAAATCTGCCTTCCAAAAACCCTATGGCATTCCTTTCCTTCTGCGCCCTGCCGTGTGCCCGTACAGCAGTTTACGACCACATATGGGGTGTTTCTGTAAACTACAGAATCAGGACCATAAATATTAAGTTTTGTTTGTCTGTTAACCCTTGCTTTGTAACTGGAAAAAAAATATTAAAATGGAAAACCTGCCAAAAAAGTGAAATTTTGAAATTGTATCTCTATTTTCCATTGATTTTTGTGGAACACCTAAGGGCTTAACGACGTTTGTAAAATCAGTTTTAAATACCTTGAGGGGTGTAGTTTATAGAATGGGGATTTGCTTCTAAACCTCTAAGCCTAAGTAACATCCCCAAAAAATAAAATATCATTCCCAAAATGATCCAAACATGAAGTAGACATATGGGGAATGTAAAGTAATAACTATTTTTGGAGGTATTACTATGTATTATAGAAGTAGAGAAATTGAAACTTAAAAATTTGCTAATTTTTCCAAATTTTGGTTAAATTTAGTATTTTTGTATAAATAAAAATGAATTTTTTACTCTATTTTACCAGTGTCATGAACTACAATATGTGACAAAAAACAATCTCAGAATGGCCTGGATAAGTCAAAGCGTTTTAAAGTTATCACCACATAAAGTGACACTGGTCAGATTTGCAAAAAATGGCCTGGTCCTTAAGGTGAAAATGAGCCCAGTCCCTAAGGGGTTAAGTGACACCCAGCCCTGGATCCAGAGGGGAGCAAAAGGTCCCACTGCCCCAGATGAGGGATCCAGATGCATGGGATTGCTCAGGGACCAAATTACAGGTTTTGCATTAAGATCCAGGAGCTTCAAGCCGGATACATGTCAGATGAGAATTTTGTGGGCCTAGGTTGTCTGGGTTGAGTCGCCCCCTTATCATTGAGGTCACTTGGTGATGACAAGTGACATTTTTAATCACTCGCCAATTTTATCATGGTGGGTAACAGTGGAGACACGTGGACCTGGGTGGTTACAAGTGTTGTTTATATTTACAGGTCCAGGTCCGTTTCCAGGAGTCATTGAAGTTCAGGGGACGGGTGGAGGCCTCCTGGATTACAAGGCGAGCCTGCTGGCTAATAGAGGCTTTGCCACGCTGGCATTAGCTTACTATAACTATGAAGATCTACCTAAAGACATGAAGGAGCTTCGTCTGGAATACTTCGAAGAAGCAGTAAACTATATGCTGCAACATCCCAAGGTCAGCGGGCTAATCCTAATATCTTTCACTTGGAAGAATCTCATGCACACGACCACATCTGTTTTATGGGCCGCAAAATATGAATACTGGCCGTGTGCATGCCACCATTTTCTACTAGAACTGGCCATTTTTGTCTGCAAAACGGACAACGATAGGACATGTTCTGTAATTTGTGGCTCGGCTGCACAGAGGCGGACAGCACACGTATGACATCCGTGTGCTATCTGTATTTTTTGCAGACCCATAGAAATGAATGGATCTTCAAAAAATACGTGGATCGGACTCGGACCAAAACTACAGTTTTGTACATGAGGCCTAAAGGGGTTTTCAGAGGAAAAAGATCCCTATCCACAGGACAGGGCATAAGTGATCGTGTGGGGTTTGCCCACTAGGACGCCAACTGATCACACGAATGCAGGTCCCCCGTTTGACTGAAATAATAGTGAAGCATCAGCCTCGGGCAGCCCCATTGAGTTTGCGTGGAGAGTGCACATGCTTGACCATCCTTCCAGTGACACGCCATCTCACCAAAATCATCTCGCCAAAAAGTTCTCACTCAGGGTTTCAGAATATGGCAACACAAAGCAGTAAAACATATAAAATATAAAGATTTTGTATTGCCATAATCCAATTTACCCACAGATAAAAGTTAAAGGGGTTGTGCAGGCAGCATATTTTGATGACCTATCTTCAGGAAGGGTCATCAATATCTGATCGGCATCCTCAGGATAGGTTGTCAATATCTCATCAGCGGCGGTCCGACACCCAGCACACCCTTTCATCAGCTGTTTTATGAGGACGTGGCTTTCCATTAGAGCACTACTTCCGCTTCATTACACTGCCCTTCGTCTTCGAAGTGCAGTGTAATTACAACTACTCGCTCCATTCACTTGAATGGAACAAGTACTTGTAATTACACTGTAAGGGAAACGACAGGCAGTGTAATGAAGAGGAAGCAGCGCTCACATGGAGTGTTCGCCTCCTCTTCAAACAGCTGATCGGTGGGGGTCCCAGGTATCGGACCCCCATCGATCAGATATTGATGACCTATTCTGAGGATGCCGATCAGATATTGATGACCTATCCCTATCCTGATGATAGGTCATCAATATATATTGCTTGCACAGCCCCTTTAAAAAGGGTTTTCTGGAGTAGAATACGGGTGGTCTATCCTCAGGATAAGTCATCTGCCTGGCAGAGGTTTGACTCCCGACACTGCTGTTTGAAGATGCCTAAGTTCTGTGGCTCCTCACAAGCACAGCGCTGTACACTTTATAGTGGCAGTTATTGGTATTGCAGCCCAAGCCCGTTGGGAATGAGTTGTGTCTGGGCCAATGACCCATAAACATGACGTCCCCGAAACCCCGCGGCCTCTTGATACAGATTTTTTTCTGGTGTTGAATACATGAAGTGCTCCTATCTACAGGATACAGACAGATCATTCACTGTTCTCTGTCTTCCAGGTGAAGGGTCCGGGGATAGGTCTCCTTGGCCATTCTAAAGGTGGAGACTTGGTGCTTTCTATGGCCTCCTTCCTTAAAGGTATAGCGGCCACAGCTGTTGTGAATGGCTCGGTGGCGAATATTGGCGCAGTCCTTCACTACAAGGACAACACTCTGCTTCCTATTGGCTTTGATATTAAAAAGTTAAAACACCCTGAGCCAGGAGTGGGCGATATCCACGACCTATTGCATAATCCGCTAGAAGAGGCTAACCGCAAGAGCCTTATTCCTGTTGGGAAAGCCGACTGCAAGTTTCTGTTTATTGTGGCAGAAGATGACAGGAACTGGAAGAGTGACTTTCACGCCCAAGCGGCGTGCCAGCTTCTGCAAGAGGAAGGCAAAGAAAAGCCTGAAGTGGTGTACTATCCCAAAGCCGGCCATTACCTAGAGCCGCCCTATTTCCCCTTGTGTAAGGCGTCTATGCACAGGCTTGTTGGTATTCCCGTGGTTTGGGGAGGAGAACCAAAAGCTCATGCAATGGCACAAGTGGACTCATGGCAGAGAATTCAGGCCTTCTTGCACAAGCATCTCAAAAATGACCTGGAGAATAAATTATGACCATATTGTGTTATGAGCACATGGCCTTAAAGGGGTTCTCCGGGAATAATCAGTTTTTAGCAAGAGCCCACTGCCCGCCTTTCTAAACAGAAGACTCATACCTACATGGTCCATGCTGCCTCCCCTGTGTCCATGTTGACATCATGGTCACATGCTCTGCTGCCGCCAACGACTGGCTTCAGCGGTGACATGCTGCTTGTGGCCACGTCACCACTGAAGCCAGTCATTGGCTGCAGCAGAGCATGTGACCATGTCCATGCTGCGCTGGATGTCAACACTGCGGCGACTAAAACGTGGACACAGCGGAGGCGGCGGTGTGGAGTAGGTATGTATTTATCTTCTGTGTAGAGAGGCAGGCTGTGTGCTCTCGCTAAAAACTGCCGGAGAACCCCTTTAAAGCAGATCTGTCAGCTTAATATGCTTCTCTATGTAAGGGCAGCTTATAAAGGCTACAGGTCCTTACTACTAGTAGCCAATATGATAAAAATATTATGCCATTTTACTACAGGGAGCGCTGAAAGAATACACCGGACATGGGGTCCATAAGAAGAGTGCTCCCTTAGCCCCCTGAGCGGTGAGTGACTGGCTGTTGTATATGCGCACATATGCAGAGAGGGGGAAAGGGGAGCCCTCTCCTTATGAATATACTGGACTCCTAAACTCCATGTCCGATGTATTCTTTTAGCGCTCCCTGTAGTAAAATGACAATCTTTTTATCATTTTGGCTACTAGTAGTGAGGACCTGTAGCTGTAATAAGCCGGTATATTCTTTCAGTGCTCTTAGTAGCCAAATGGCACAACTTTTGTGTTGTTTTGGCTAATAGTACATAGGACAACATATTAAACTGACAAATCTGCTAAAAAATAAATAAAAAAAATCACATGGCAACTTGCTGCAGAAATGTCTGTGACTAATGGCATGCCCACACAACGGATTTTGTCACATATTCTTGTTCTTATTGTCAGTGGGAACGATGGGACAGTTTATAGTGCATAGCACAAAAAATGCATTATGTAACTTTTTAGTGTGGGATGGGGGGTGCGTGGTGTGTGGATTAGCCCCATCAAATGGGGCTAAATCTGCATGCAGACTGCTGGTAGAAATCAGAAGGTCAGCCTTGGATTTCTGCAAAAAAAAAATTGTGTGGCAAAATCCACCGTGTGCTCCGTACCCTATCAGTTCTATACATATAGTTTCTGCAACACATGCATGGATTTCCGCAGTCTCCATTAAGACGGCAAGGAAAGTCGCAAGAAATTTCTGCAACAAATCTGTCGCGTGTGACCTTGCACTAACTGAGCAATGCAACTATAAGTATTGAATGATGCACTATTTATATAGGTAACACAATGGGCAAAGTAGATTGTACTGACATGGCTACAATCTGACATCTGATGGTAATAGTAAGGTGTGATTTTTATATTGTTAATTACATTCACATGAAAGAATATATTTATTAAAAACCTGCAGATTTGCTGATGATGCTCTGTGATTCCTACTAGAATTTGATACGACTGGATTTTGCATTGGAACCCCCGGTAGAAATATCAGGAGAGCTGCACCCATTCAAACATAATATTTCTAGTCAGTATATAGCAGCCATCTGCACAGATCTAAACTTTTGATTTGTTTCTATAACATCAGAAGTTCTAAAGTGACCCATTAACTACTTTGTGCCACTTTGATGCCTGTTTTTTTGTGCCAACTTTTTCTGTTTCATGGCCATTAGGGGTCTCCCTGCCTGTGGTCAGGCAAGATCTATCCCTAGTAACAGAGTCACAGAAAATGGCAGAGAGGAAGTTGGGGCATGTCAGAGCTAGTGAGATTCTGAGCCTGATGAAAGGACTGCTTCTACACAGCTGTTGAAGAGCATAGGAGCCTTCGGTGTGTCTGTAAGGGTGATCTCTCCCTCCTTTTCTGTTCTGTGAGCTCTGGAGCTTAGAACAAACACAGTGGGAAGTCAGGGAAAGGATGTAACGGCAGTACGGTGCTGGCAGATTCCACAGAAGGGAGATGCCCCCTGCTTGTGGGAGAAATGCATCTAGCTGTGCAGCTGAAAGAGGGCATAATATGGCTTATAAAAACATTAGAGAAACCCAGAAGAGACCTGCTCCTTCACAATTATGATTGTACAAAGAAGAACAGCCATTAGGAAAACTCAGGTACGCGTTAAGTTTACATGTTGCTGATATGCCTGCTGTATTCAATTCATTTAGTGGATCTAATTCACAAGAGGCAAGGATAAACCTGCTTGTTGTTTTTCCGTGACATGGATTCCAAATCCGCACACCAAAAAATATTTAAACTACAGAGCGGATTCGCATTGTAATCAATAGGCAGTTAAAGGGTTGGTCCCTTTACAAACACTTATACCTTATCCACTTATTGGCAGGGGTCCGACAACTGGGGCCCCCCTGATCACAAGACAGATAGGCAGATATCATGTGATATCACTCCAAACCTAACTCTATGGGTGCACTTGGAATCGTGCACTGTCATGCATCCGTGCTATCACTATTGCAATCTGCAATTATTGCAGAAGTCCAGTAGAATAACAATCGTCACTAGCATAACGCATGCAAAAAAATTTAAAGTGACCCCATGTTGTAGGCTAGTCTAAACAGACAGAAAGTGTAATGACCGGCGTCACGCAAAGGGAGGGAAATGGGAAGGCCCTGTCCAAGGGAGAGGGAAAGGTGGTGACCCCTTACTCACCTTGAGGCTGGCACCTGACTGCCCTGACGTACCTAGATGGGTTCCTCACCCATACGCCGATCACGTGCCTAAACCCTGGCTTTCCCTAGGATGAGCCCTATGTAGTGAACGTGGTGGGATCACTAGTCCGCACCACTGACACTAAAAGGAAAACACCAAGGAGAGGACAGACAACACAGACAAAACATATAATCCCAGGTGGGCGACCACAGCAGACAACAAAAGCCCAACAGGGATCCGGAGGGTAACGTTCTGGAACAACAACCAGGGAACACAGCTACACAGCTCCAGTGGGTCAGTATAGAAGTCCAGGCAGGAATCTCTATATCTGGCAACCAGAGAAGTGGGAGATGGGAATATAAGGAGGTTGGGAATGCTGGACAAGAAACAGCTGAGGAGGAGAAGCTATGGATCCCTGAGTGAGCCAAAAAGGATTGCAAGGCAAATCCAGAAAGCTACCATTAAGAAACAGCACTGTCTTTAGACATAGAGCGCCCAGCCACCCGCTGCGACTTCCTGACCCCGGGTATAACGGAGTCAGACGTGGCTCTTGACACCCTCGTGACAGTACCCCCCCTTCCACGAGGGGCCTCCGGACACTCAGGACTAGGTCTCTCAGGATGAGAGGCATGAAAAACCCGAACTAACCTGTCGGTGTTTACCTCAGACGCTGGAACCCACATTCTTTCCTCGGGACCATAACCCCTCCAATGCACCAGATATTGAAGAGAACGGCGGACCCGACGAGAATCAACAATTTTGGATATTTGAAACTCTAGATTACCATTCACAATAACCGGAGGGGGTGGCAGCGGTGATGGTTCTAGAGGTGGAACATACTTTTTGAGTAACGACTTATGGAAGACGTTATGAATTTTAAAAGTCTGAGGAAGCTCCAGGCGAAAAGCCACGGGGTTAATGATGGCTACTATTTTGTAAGGACCAATAAACCTAGGACCCAGTTTCCAAGAGGGAACCTTTAATTTACCGTATATGCCGGCGTATAAGACGACTTTCTAACACTAAAAATTATTTTCAAAAGTCGGGGGTCGTCTTATACGCCGGGTATAATCAGATCCGATGGTATATTCTAACCCCCAGGCGTTCCCTTGGGGACGGGGACGCTTGCCTGGGGGTTAGAATACACAGGGCCCCGCCGCTCAGAGGAGTATACATTTATTAACTGTAATCTGTAACTTTAACTTTAAATGAGCGCTCATCTCTTTACTAGGGTACCTTACTCTCAGCTCCGCTAACAGGCAGTGCGGGCGGCGCTCACTCACTGACGTTACGTGCCTGCTCCTCCCACTAGGCGGCGCAGGCGCGTGACGTCAGTAAGTGAGCGCCGCCCGCACTGCCTGTTAGCGGAGCTGAGAGTAAGGTACCCTAGTAAAGAGATGAGCGCTCATTTAAAGTTAAAGTTACAGATTACAGTTAATAAATGTATACTCCTTTGAGCGTCGGGGAGGGGGATCTGTGGATGGCACTGTCATGGCGGGGTGGGGGGATCTGTGGATGGCACTGTTATGGGGAGGGAGATCTGTGGATGGAACTATCATGGGGGGATCTGTGGATGACACTGTTATGGGGAGGGGGATCTGTGGATGGCACTGTTATGGGGAGGGGGATCTGGGGATGGCACTGTCATGGCGGGGTGGGGGGGATCTGTGGATGGCACTGTTATGGGAGGGAGATCTGTGGATGGAACTGTCATGGGGGGGATCTGTGGATGACACTGTTATGGGGAGGGGGATCTGTGGATGGCACTGTCATGGGGGGGGATCTGTTGATGACACTGTTATGGGGAGGGGAATCTGTGGATGGCACTGTTTAGGGGGGATCTGTGGATGGCACTGTTATGGGGAGGGGGATCTGTGGATGGCACTGTCATGGGGGGATCTGTGGATGACACTGTTATGGGAGGGGGATCTGTGGATGGCACTGTCATGGGGGGGATCTGTGGATGACACTGTTATGGGGAGGGGGATCTGTGGATGGCACTGTCATGGGGGGGATCTGTGGATGACACTGTTATGGGGAGAGGGATCTGTGGATGGCACTGTCATGGGGGGGATCTGTGGAAGACACTGTTATGGGGAGGGAGATATGTGGATGGCACTGTTTAAGGGGGATCTGTGGATGGCACTGTTATGGGAGGGGGAATCTGTGGATGACACTGTCATGGGGTGGATCTGTGGATGACACATATAGCATAAGATGCTATATAGTGTCATCCATAGATCCCCCCATAAGCACTGTCATCCACTGATCCCCCTCCCCATAGCAGTGTCATCCACTGATCCCCCTCCCCATATCAGTGCCATCCACAGATCCCAGTCAGTTCCCTGGACTGGAGAAGATCGTCTTGTCTAAGACAGGGAGGGCTGGGCATTCAGGGGTAGTCTTATACGGCAAGTATAGCCCAAACCCTATATTTTAAATGGAAAAGTTGGGGGTCGTCTTATACGCCCAGTCGTCTTATACGCCGGCATATACGGTAATATTCCTAGTAGATAACCACACATAGTCATTCACTCCTAGGTCCGGACCTGGCGACCGTTTTTTATCAGCCATGCATTTATATTTACCTCCCATATTTTTCAAATTAGTTTGCACTTTCTGCCATACAGATGAAAGAGATGACGAAAACCGTTCCTCTTCGGGAACCCCTGAAGACCCCCCTCTTTGAAAGTACAGAATTGGGGATGAAAACCATATGCAACAAGAAATGGTGACTTGCCAGTAGATTCCTGACGGCGATTATTTATGGCAAACTCGGCTAACGGTAAATATGATGACCACACCTCTTGGTTTTCAGACACAAAACACCTTAGATATGTCTCAAGGTTTTGGTTGGTATGCTCAGTCTGTCCATTCGACTGAGGATGGAAAGCTGAGGAAAAGGACAAGTGTACCCCCAAACGGGAACAAAAAGCTTTCCAAAATTTAGAAATAAACTGGGTTCCCCGATCCGAAACAACATCGGAAGGGACCCCGTGAAGCTTCACGATTTCACTGATGAATACCTGAGCAAGAGTCTTAGCATTAGGTAGTGCGGGTAACGCAATGAAGTGTACCATTTTGCTAAACCTGTCCACTACTACCAAGATAACTGTTTTACCCGCAGACAAAGGTAAGTCAGTGAAAAAATCCATTGACAGATGTGTCCATGGCCTATTGGGAATGACAAGTGGCAATAAAGACCCTGCAGGACGTGTATGAGAGACTTTCGCGCGCGCACAAGTAGAACAAGAAGACACAAAATCCATTACATCCTGACGCAACCTTGGCCACCAAAAACGACGAGACAATAGCTCCAAGGTTGCTTTACTACCCGGGTGCCCAGCAAGTGCCGAATTATGATGTTCCTTTAATAATTCGAGACGCAGGTTTAACGGTACAAACAGTTTCTCTGAGGGGCAAGAGACCGGGGCGTCCCCCTGGGCCTCTAACACCTTCCCCTCCAGAACAGAGTGTACCGCAGAGACAACCACTCCTCTTTGTAGAATGGGCACCGGATCACTCACATTACCCCCTCCAGGGAAACAACGAGATAATGCATCTGCCTTGGTATTTTTTGCCCCAGGACGATAGGTAATAACAAAGTTAAACCTGGTAAAAAATAGCGACCACCTAGCCTGTCTAGGGGTGAGACGCTTAGCTGATTCGAGGTACAGAAGATTTTTGTGGTCCGTAATCACAGTGACGAGGTCGATTGCCCCCTCTAAAAAGTGACGCCACTCCTCAAACGCAAGTTTAATAGCTAACAGTTCCCTATTGCCAATATCATAGTTCTTCTCTGCTGCAGATAGTTTTTTAGAAAAGAAAGCACAAGGACGCCATTTGCCAGGAGACGGACCCTGAGACAGCACAGCCCCCACTCCCACCTCTGACGCATCTACTTCAACAATAAAAGGCTGGGAGACATCAGGTTGGATTAGTACCGGTGCCGAGGTAAACCTCTCTTTTAGAGAGGAAAAAGCAATTTTAGCGGCGTCAGACCATTTAGAAAAATCAGTCCCCTTCCTAGTCATGTCAGTAAGGGGTTTTACAATCACCGAATAATTTTTAATGAATTTTCTATAGAAATTTGCGAAGCCCAAGAACTGTTGCAGTGCTTTGAGGTTCTCAGGAAGATCCCAATCTAAAATTGCCTGGACCTTCCTAGGATCCATACGCAAACCTGAAGCAGATAATAAATAACCTAGGAACTGTATTTCCTGAACGGCTAAGACACACTTTTCAATTTTAGCATATAATTTATTCGTCCGTAGGACCTGCAGTACCTGTCTGACATGCACCTCATGTGTTTTCAGATCAGACGAATAAATTAAAATATCATCTAGGTATATCACCACAAACCTGCCGATAAGATGACTAAAAATGTCATTAACGAAATGTTGGAAGACAGCAGGAGCATTGGTCAGACCGAAAGGCATGACTAGATTTTCATAATGCCCCTCAGGGGTGTTAAAAGCTGTCTTCCACTCATCCCCTTCCTTGATACGAATCAGATTGTAGGCCCCCCTAAGATCAAGTTTGGAGAACCACCTAGCACCCGCAATCTGATTAAACAGGTCAGGAATGAGAGGAAGAGGGTATGGGTCTCGGATGGTTATCCGGTTTAATTCGCGAAAATCTAGGCAAGGACGCAGGCCCCCATCTTTCTTTTTAACGAAGAAAAACCCTGCAGCCACGGGTGAAGAAGAGGGTCTGATGTGTCCCTTAGCCAAGCTCTCGGAGATATAATCTTTCATGGCTTGTCTCTCCGGACCCGAAAGATTATATAACCTGGTCTTGGGTAATTTTGCACCGGGAATCAGGTTAACCGGGCAATCATAAGGACGGTGAGGTGGTAACTTCTGGCAACCCTTTTCAGAAAAAACGTCCTCAAAGTCCGAAACAAATGTTGGTAGGGTAGCTATGGAGGCGACTAAGCAATTGCTATTTAAGCAATTTTCTCTGCAATGCTCACTCAACTCCAATATCTCCCACGCCTGCCAATCCACCACTGGATTGTGCGCTACCAACAAGGGAAGACCCAATACCACAGGAGTGGGAAGCCCCTCCAGAACATAACATGAAAGCCACTCGTTTTGGTCCCCTACCCGAAGGTGTAAGTTATGGACAATGTGAGTGAGGTTTCTCTGAGACAGAGGAGCAGAATCAATAGCGAATATGGGAATAGGTCTCTGTACAGAGAGACAAACCCATAGTGTGGGCAAAATGGGCATCTATCAAATTTACTCCTGCTCCACTGTCTAGAAAAAAAGAAATAGTCTCCGTCTTAACGCCAAAAACAACAACCGCTGGCAACACAAATTGCGATGTTCGTATGGAGGAAACGTATACCCCCCGGCTGACATCCTCCACACAGCCTGGGGTTAGTAGTTTTCCGACGGTCTTTTGTTTTTGAGAAAGGAAGGACAGACATTAATAAAATGACCCCTCTCCCCACAGAAAAAACAAACCCCACGCCTACGGCGAGCCTCAGGAGGACGGACCTGACGAGTAGTTCCTCCTAGCTGCATAGGCTCGTCTAAGTCCGTACAGACTAACTGCTGCTTGGGAGGGGTTACCAATTGCTCCGGATTTTTCAATCTGTCCCTAAGACGTCTATCTATTCTGATAGAAAGGGACATAACCGCATCAAGGGAAAAGGGAGTCTCATACAGCGCAAGCGCATCCTTAATCCTTTCGGATAACCCAGAGCAGAACTGACTCCTGAGAGCCGGGTCGTTCCACTGGGTATCCGTAGCCCACCTACGGAACTCTGAGCAATACTCCTCTACTGGCCGCTCTCCCTGTAGGAGTCTCCGTAATTTTGATTCAGCCAGTGCGACTAGGTCAGGGTCATCATATATGAGACCCAAGGCCCCAAAAAATTCATCCACTGACCGGAGAGCCTGGGAATCAGTGGGTAAAGAGAACGCCCAGGATTGGGGGTCCCCCTGAAGCAGGGAAATAACAACCCCCACCCGCTGTTCTTCATTACCAGAGGAGTAAGGGCGCAGTTTGAAATATAATTTACAGGCCTCACGAAACGTCACAAATTTGTCCCTTCCCCCAGAAAATCTGTCAGGAAGAGCAACCCTGGGCTCCGCAACAACCTGGTTACCAGTAGCAACCGCTGGGCTTGCGGTCTGTAGCAATTGTTGCTGTTGCTGGAGGACCGACGCCTTCAATCCTGCCACCTCCATAGACAGGCCTTGAAGTTGTTTTGACAAAGCAGCAATTGGATCCATACTGGATTCTAAGTAGGTAGAAAGAAAATTTTTATTTTTTTATTTTTTTTATTTTTTTCTACCTACACAAAATAAGGGCCAGATATAATGTAATGACCGGCGTCACGCAAAGGGAGGTAAATGGGAAGGCCCTGTCCAAGGGAGAGGGAAAGGTGGTGACCCCTGACTCACCTTGAGGCTGGCACCTGACTGCCCTGACGTCCCTAGACAGGTTCCTCACCCATACGCCGATCACGTGCCTAAACCCTGGCTTTCCCTAAGATGAGCCCTGTGTAGTGAACAGGGCGGTAGGATCACTAGTCCGCACCACTGACACTAAAAGGAAAACACCAAGGAGAGGACAGACAACACAGACAAAACATATAATCCCAGGTGGGCGACCACAGCAGACAACAAAAGCCCAACAGGGATCCGGAGGGTAACGTTCTGGAACAACAACCAGGGAACACAGCTACACAGCTCCAGTGGGTCAGTATAGAAGTCCAGGCAGGAAGCTCTATATCTGGCAACCAGAGAAGTGAGAGATGGGAATATAAGGAGGTTGGGATTGCTGGACAAGAAACAGCTGAGGAGGAGAAGCTACGGATCCCTGAGTGAGCCAAAAAGGATTGCAAGGCAAACCCAGAAAGCTACCATTAAGAAACAGCACTGTCTTTAGACATAGAGCGCGCAGCCACCCGCTGCGACTTCCTGACCCCGGGTATAACGGAGTCAGACGTGGCTCTTGACACCCTCGTGTCACTAATAGGTGGTGCCAAAAATGCCATGTTGCGGCACAAAATACCACCCCTGCAGAACCAAATACCACAGTGTAGAACATAATATTGCCCCAGCAGCACCCCCCCCCCCCCCCTCTTCCTGTGGTGGCCAGGTGCCATATTCTGTCTCCCTCCTTCAGTTGCCTCAGTATGGCAATACCGGTGAATTCAGGAGTCAGGAGCGCACCTGTAGCCGCTAATGAGGTCCCAACGCTATTTAACTCTGGGAGCATCAGATCAATGCTTAGCTGCCTTATGGCGATAAGGGGGGCTCAGGCAGACCCCTGGGCATCGGCCCTCCGGGAAGTTTCCCTGCAGGGTATATGGCCAGTCCGCCCCTGATGCTCGGCTCATCCAAGTATGCATGTGTTCTCAGTTTGAAAATGGGAATATGCCCCCTCTGTCAGCGGCTTATCTCTCCTGCAAAAAAAAAAGGATCAGGCAATTTTAATCCAAGATCCTGAAGGCTGATGTCAGGAGGCCCCATACACACTGACTAGGGGCTCGCCTGACCCCACCGAAAAAATAGCAAATTTGTATGGCTAGCTTAAAAGCAATGGGAGTCATTAAGACTGGCCTCTACATAACTTCGGCTTATCCACCGCCGGTCTAAATGTAAGACAGCTTCCTTGCTGGCTTAAATTTAGACCATTTTCTACGCCTAAAACAGGAGTAGAAAATGATGAATTAATTTTTTAGACCTGGCGTAAGCGGGGAAAAGTCACAAATACGACTAATATAGTATTTCTGATAGTAAATGACCCCCAATGTTTCTATTATCACTTCCAACTACAAGAAGGCCGCACATATGTAGTGTGTAGGCATGAGGCACACTAGAATACCCTCAGATTTGGCCGACATCAGGAGGCTTACTTGGCTTATGTTCCCATGTAGGAGAGACAGTGCTTTGCAGGATATCATTTTTTCTCCCCATTTACCACTGGTCAGTGCCTCCCCCAGCAGGGCATGGATCAGGTTCTGATGGGAAAAAGAGAAGAACCAGACAGATCTATGAAAATATCCTGACATTATAAGACATGAATAATTTGAAGGAGATTTAACAAAATTGGTGTGAAGGAAAACTGGTTTAGTTGCCCATAGCAACCAATAAGATTTCACCTTCCTTTCAGAGCTCCTTTGGAAAATTAAATAATCAATCTGATTGGCTGCTGTGGGCAACTAAGCCAGTTTTGAGAAATCTCCCCCATACTTTATAGATAATATGACAAAGCCAAAACCGTTCCAGCCTAAAGCATGTATCATCTATCCAATGAATAGGTAACTGACTGATCAGCAGAGGTTCGACCCCTGGGACTTCCATCGATCACTAGAATGGAGGACCCTGGCTCTCTTACAACCAAAAGACCTAGAAGAAGTTTGATTAGAGTGTGAGCCTGCTGCTCCATTCAAAGTCTATGGCACTGACCAAAAGAGTTGAGCACATCAGGGTCGCCTGTTGTGGCGAATGGTAGGGATTCAAGTGGTTAGATAAATGCTTCAGGTTGGAATACTCCTTTATACAGAGAGGTCCTCATTCACAACCAATTAGTTGGAATAAGGAGTAGTTACAAAGTGCATCTCTTGTTCTGGAGGATGCGGTACATAATTTTTTCAAACCCCTCCCCCAATGTGGGCGGACCCGAGTTGGTGAGAATACTTACGTGATCTCCGCCGCTGGGTTCCAGTGACATCGCTCACTCTCATGCACCGCTGGTCCCATAGCTACCAGCGTCAGCATTCTGTTTGACACAGGTGAGCAACGCAATGACTGGCTGCGGCGGTCACGTCACCTATGTGTTATGTCACTGGGTCATTTGACACATGGGTGACACATCAGTCACGTGACGTGCATCAAAAAAGATGTTGACAAGGGTAGCTATAAGACCAGCAGCTCACAAGGAGGAGCCATGTAGAAGGAACCCAGTGGTGGGGATTTCGTAAGTCACTGCTCATCACCTTGGGTCTAGCCACGCTAGGGGGGGATCTGAAAAAAGCTCAAAAAAAGTGGACAACCCTTTTAAGGCTCATTTACACACGCAGGTGATGGAGCAATTATCAGCAGCAAACTCTGAGTACTAACGCTCATTCCCGATAATTGCCCTGTGTAAATGTGCAAGTGATAGTGATCAGCTGACAAATGAGTAAAACGCTCGTATGTTGGGTGATCCAATCGTATATACAGCACAAAAAGGTAATGGTTGTCGGCTGGTCATAGGAACGATCATTCATCCCTGTACAGCAGCCATGGTTGCTGCATGTAAATGCAGCTAACGATTGGGCAATGATCAGGAATAAACATCTGCACAGTGTTCTTAAAGGAACAATACTGAGTTTTATATTACACTATAAATAGGATCAAGAGAAACAAAAAAAGTTCATTACCACTTTCCAAGGACTTCAACATGATCTTCCTTGCGTCCTCACTTACTTCCCGGATAAGATACTGACACAGGGCAGCCGCCATCCTTACAAGATTGTCCTCTTCTCGCAACGCGTTAGAAACTAGATTTAGTATCTCTTCTAGAAATGCTGACAAAGCCAGTAACTCGTTAGAGCTTCATAATAAATGCATCTATCAACAAGTCAACCCTATTAGATCGGGTGTAAAACCTGATAGGGTTGATCCTGCTGAGTCAAAGCATACCTTTGTTATGTAACTACATTGTGGCTGTCATGTTACACAATGATAAAGAACTCCAGCAATATGCGATGCAATAAGAGTGATTTTTAATTGAAGGTGCGGCAATTTTACACGTGACGTTTTGACCACAAAAATAGGCCTTCATCAGACTAAAGCCGCTTTTTGATACTGCCTGGGCGGTGATGATCGTCGGGTAATGCGCAAAAGATATCCGCTGCTATGAGAAATCATGAGCAGTGGCTGATTTTTTCATAGCAGCGGATATCTTCTGCGCATTACCCGATGATCATCACCGCCCAGGCAGTATCAAAAAGCGGCTTTAGTCTGATGAAGGCCTATTTTTGTGGCCAAAACGTCACGTGTAAAATTGCCGCACCTTCAATTAAAGATCACTCCTATTGCATCGCATATTGCTGGAGTTCTTCATCATTGATATAACGGGGTGGGAACCCGACATCCAGTAGCGACAAAATCAAGCAGGGTGCCACGACGTTATCCTGAAAATATTGTCAGGTTACACATGCATGGTTTGCCTTTTTATCCTGTGTGTCCCTTCTCTCTTCCCTTCGTGCTGTCCTCTCTGTATAGTCTCCTCCCCTCCCTCCTTTCATTCATTCTGGCTTCACTCTTCATCTCAGCCACATGTATTCTGTTAGCTGCTCACAGCATAATTTTTTGACCTATCCATTTGTTCATCGGTGCATGATCTGCACAGTTTGGAATAAACACGAGATCCAAGGTGTCGTTTGGATCGAGTCACTGTCAGCCAATTCAACTAAGATTGATGGTTACTGCTATCTCATCACAACTGTAAGTTACAGAGATCACACTTTCAATGCTTAGATTGGAGAGGCAGAACACTGGCATTCATGAGGAATTCATCTTTAATTGATTATGTCAATGAGGTGTTCAGTGCACCGAGGGGTGGGCCCGAGGCCTCTCAGTGCATGTTAGCTCCTCCACTCCGATCACTTGCCACTGCCCTTAACTGACAGGGCCGGGTGAGATCCTGTTGATTACACTGTCAGCGCATGCAGAGTACATCTGCTTCCTCAGCAGTGCAGATAACTACTGCACATGTGCTAATGACGTAATCCAGTATTCCTTTACACCGTTTTGATAAATCTCCCCCACAACGGCAATAACATGTACAATGAGGAAATGGTAAATGCATGCGGCTCTCTGCTACTCACCAATCTGTTGTGGTGCCTCAGCAGCAGATGAAGCGAAAGGTGATGAGAGCTGAAATTTTTGGGCTATTGTGTACATTGCCGAGATCTCTTGTGAGCTGCTCCAGGGTGGATTCTTTCCATTGTGCTCCTGAAATCACCAAAAATCTTGTTTGTGACTACATTTTTATCATTACAATATCCACAACTACCTTGTGATAACAGTATAGATTGCTGTAGGTATAGTACTGCAAGAAAATGGGGGTTCATTTAGGGCTCTCATCCCACTCCTGTGTGATAAAGAAATGTATTATATTCCAGGAGTAGATGGAAGTTGTAAGGAACAGTGGCTGTGGAATCACTGTACCAACTAACTGGTTTGGCTTTAGGTTAGGACTAAGGGCATAATACTGGCAGTCTCCTGTTTTTACCCGTTAACCCCAGCAGAGTAATCTGGCTTTCGATGCAGGGAAGCCAACAGGCCACTACCTCTTGGAATAGTCCTTGTGTAGTTGGCAGCTGACTCATGGGGGTCAGAGACACCAGTGCGAAATTCCGAGGTAAAAGGCAATACTCGTAGTCAGAAAACAGGCAGAGGTCAGGGCAGGCAGAGTTCATATGTATTCGTAAAACAAGTCCAGGGTCAGGGCAGGCAAGTTCAGAGTCAATACGGTAAACAGGCAGAAGTCAGGGCAGGCAGCGGAGGGTCAGAGTCAGTAAACAGACAGAGATTGGTACACAGGCAGACAGAATAAAAAGCAACCCTTCATTAGGACTAGCAAAATAGAATACCTACTGCTTAGGCACCTCTCCCTTGGGTAACGTGCCTTAAATATCCACAGGTGCACAGCTATTGTCTAGAGAAGATAGTGTTTGGGTACGCTGGCCCTTAAAGGGCTGGGGGGTGCACATGCCCTATGTGACAGCGGAAGAGGCCTGCCAGCCAGATTGTAGCCTTCAACGCTAGACACAGGACCTCCGCAGGCAGCCCTGTTACTGGAAGACAGGAAGGACTCAGTGGGGAGGGACTACCAGGCAAAGCAGGGAGAGTGATGCGGTGCCCGTGTCCGTCCCGAATGGCGCCGGGCATGGAGTGTTACCAAGACAGAGGTTTTGGAAGACCTATCATGAAAAGCCTGACACCAACAAGGAAATGTAAAGTGAATGGTACAAAAATCAGTTTGGCAATACAAATTCTAATAGATTAAGAGCAGTGTCACCTCAGCATTGTATCCTGCATTGTGTACTCACTCAACCACCAGGCGCTTCTCCACTGAGCCACAATTTGTCTGCAGAGCCTGCTTCTTATCTAATAGACCAGGCTTTACTTCCTCTTTTTCACTAAGCCCATCGGTTGAGGTCTGTCTCTGAGGGCTTCTCTCCATCTTATCCACAACCACTGTAGGAAGGGCCACCCAGCGATGGGATCCTCTTACAGGTCTCACTGGTCGGTCAATATCTGATAAGTAAATATAATAAAATATAAAAGATAACAACAACAATAAGGATAAAGAATTGGAATTAGCTGCCTCACAATACGTTAATAGAATATATATACAGTACAGACCAAAAGTTTGGACACACCTTCTCATTCAAAGAGTTTTCTTTATTTTCATGACTATGAAGGCATCAAAACTATGAATTAACACATATGGAATTATATACATAACAAACAAGTGTGAAACAACTGAAAATATGTCATATTCTAGGTTCTTCAAAGTAGCCACCTTTTGCTTTGATTACTGCTTTGCACACTCTTGGCATTCTCTTGATGAGCTTCAAGAGGTAGTCCCCTGAAATGGTTTTCACTTCACAGGTGTGCCCTGTCAGGTTTAATAAGTGGGATTTCTTGCCTTATAAATGGGGTTGGGACCATCAGTTGCGTTGAGGAGAAGTCAGGTGGATACACAGCTAATAGTCCTACTGAATAGACTGTTAGAATTTGTATTATGTCAAGAAAAAAGCAGCTAAGTAAAGAAAAACGAGTGGCCATCATTACTTTAAGAAATGAAGGTCAGTCAGTCAGCCGAAAAATTGGGAAAACTTTGAAAGTAAGGGCTATTTGACCATGAAGGAGAGTGATGGGGTGCTGCGCCAGATGACCTGGCCTCCATAGTCACCGGACCTGAACCCAATCGAGATGGTTTGGGGTGAGCTGGACCGCAGAGTCAAGGCAAAAGGGCCAACAAGTGCTAAGCATCTCTGGGAACTCCTTCAAGACTGTTGGAAGACCATTTCAGGGGACTACCTCTTGAAGCTCATCAAGAGAATGCCAAGAGTGTGCAAAGCAGTAATCAAAGCAAAAGGTGGCTACTTTGAAGAACCTAGAATATCACATATTTTCAGTTGTTTCACACTTGTTTGTTATGTATATAATTCCACATGTGTTAATTCAGTTTTGATGCCTTCATAGTCATGAAAATAAAGAAAACTCTTTGAATGAGAAGGTGTGTCCAAACTTTTGGTCTGTACTGTATATAAGTACCCGGAGGAAAACCCATGCAAACACAGAGAGAACCTACAAACTCCACGTAGATGTTGTCCTTGGTCAGATTTGAAGCTATATATTACTGGGCGGGTTCACATCGGTCAGAATCCTCTGAACATACCTGGTTGTCCGTTAGAAGAGATCCACTCTTTGTAAGATCTGGGCACTGATTGCTGTACATGTTTTTCGTATCTACTGTTGCTTTCGATGACAATGCAGTTCTTTAGTTTCGTGCTCTTCTGGTGTATAATTTTACTCGTCCCTATGATGCATAAAATAACTATTACTTTTTGCACACTGTCATGGTTTGAATCTCTCTGTGACAATGGCCACACCCATCTGCCTCCCAGCCAAGCTCTTGAACTAATCCCTGCTTACCTCATTTGCATAGCCAATCAGAGGGGGTTTTACAATTTACCAATTGAAAGAGGTGTTCCAACTGTCAATATAAATATATGTGATGCATTCAATAAAGAATGTTGTCAGTTTGAACTCACATACAGCCTGACTGGTGTTTGTTCTGTGAGAATTAAAACGACACGAGCGGTCGTTTGAGGCCGGATCATCAACGGCGGAACCAGCAGATATTGTGGTCACATCAGCGAGTGCCATGAGAGCAGAATAGAGCGAGCAGGGGCTCGTTACATTGGTGGCAGCGGTGGGATTGGCTCTCCAGTTCCTGGGACACTCCAAATCACAACTAGGAATGACCAGCTACGCAGCCTGCAGGAGAGACACGCTGAAAGATTTACTTGAGAGCCGAGGAGGGACCGCTGGCACAAAGAACAAGGCCACCTTGATCAGTGAGTTAGCTGAGATGGATCAGAGGGATGGTGATGCTGGACCTTGGTCCGTGGAAGACTTGTTTCAGCAACGAGTTAGAGAGCGGTTGGCATTATATGGTGCCAACCCATCCGAGACCGCCATACAGAATGCCATCAGAGACATCCAGCTGCAGGATAAGCGGCAAGAGAGAGAACTAGAGCGACAAGAGAGAGAATTGGAGCGACAACATGAGTGGAGAATGGCGGAAATACGGCGATCAGAGACAACACCTAGAGATACAGAACCTGTCCGTAAGTTGCCCTTTCGCACATTCAAATTATTTAAGGAAGGAGAAGGAGGAAATAGGAGAGTTCCTCCAGGACTTTGAGAGACTGTGCCAGATACATAAAGTGCCGTTCCCAGATCAGGTCGCCTTACTGGCGAGTAACCTAACTGGCAAAGCTGCGGATGCATATAGGGCCATGGAGGATGAGGACGCCATGGATTATGACCGGGTAAAAGAAGCCCTGCTAGCCCGATTTGCCATTACCCCTGAAGCCAGCCGGATTAAGTTTCGAGAATCTCGGAAACAAGGCAACCTAAACTATGTGGAGTGGGCACATCGTCTGCAGCGGAACCTTAAGGGCTGGTTCCAGGGAAGCCATGCTCATACCATAGAGGACGCAGAAGGAAAGGAGATGAGAAAGTGAAACCAAAACAAAGAACATCATACAAGAGGTAGAGAAGAACGTCTGCCAGACCTTCTCACAGAAGTGGCGGTGACAGCAAGGTTCCTTTAATAAATGAATTAGCTCAACGCATTTCGGGGTTATTATAGACCCCTTCCTCAGGAGCAATAATAAGAGAAGAGTAATTATAATTATTAGTAACTGTGTAATAGGAGTAATTATTTCTGAGAAATTTTCAATGAAGCGTCTATAAAAATTGGCAAAACCTATGAAACATTGAACATCTTTTATGCTCCTGGGGGTAGGCCAGTCTACTATTGCTTTAATCTTGCTAGAGTCCATGTGCAGACCGTGAGGTGAAATTATTTAGCCAAGGAATTGGATCTCAGTCTGGTGAAATTCACATTTTTCAATCCTAATGTAAAGTTGATTTTTTTTAGACGTCCCAAAATGAGTTTCACATATCTCTGATGTTCTTCCATAGAGTTGGAGAAGATCAAGATATCGTCCAAATAGATGACTACGAACTGGTCCAGAAGATATCATTGACGAGATGTTGAAAAGTGGCCGGGGCATTACAAAGACCAAAAAGCATAACAAGATATTCGAAATGTCTGTAAATTACTTTATTATCTTGAGCTGGGTTTTCTGAACCTTGTTCAGACTGAGCTGTCGAAAGAACATCTGCTGGGAAGCTTATTTCTTTAGTTTCCCAGTTGATAACAGGGTCCTGTGCTTTCAACCAGGGTAGGCCTAGAATAACAGGGAAATGTGGAGAAAAGATCAATAGAAACTATAGAACTTCACGGTGATGGGGTGTTATAATGATTTAAAGTGGTTCCGTCTCTTGATCCACACTCAGTGGAGATCCATCTATGGTCTCCATTACCACGGGTGAGAGTTTTTTCTGAAATTTAACCCCATGCCTTTGAGCAAAAGAAAGGTCCATGAAATTGCCACTAGCCCCGGAGTCCACCATAGCAGAGGTGGATATCCACTGAGAGTTAATCAGGAACTTGATGGGAAGGAAGCAATGAGAGTCTTTATTCTCTTTCTTAATATGAGGGGCCACCGATGAAATGGAATGGATGATTGCTTTCTCAGATAATTCTGTTTCCGAAGCAATTGATTCTCCATCTGAAAAGTCATGATCTGTAATAGCTGCCACCAACCTCCGCGGACTAGTGCAGTTGATAAGGAAGTGGTCAGACTTTCCACAGTAAAAGCATAGACTTTCCCGAGCCTGTGCTCCCTTCTATCAACGCTTTCACGTCTTAGTATAGAATCTACTTGCATAACCTCACTTCCTGATTCACTGTAAATCTTTCCTTGGGGTTCCTTGGAAATGGAGACAGGGAAAGAGGGGGACTGCTTAGTATCATAATTCAAGGTAGACCATTTCTCTTGTCGTCGTTCAGACAGTCGTGTATCGATTCGAATTCAATGGTTAATAAAAGCATCCAAACCTAAAGGGGCCTCCGCACGGTCAAGTTCATCTTTTAATGCGCTGCATAGTCCTTTCCTAAAAAAAGACATTTATGCTGCGTCGTTCTAATTGGTGACGATAGCCCACCTCTTGAACTCCATTGCATACTCTGTGACAGGGCGTCTGCCCTGGCGCAATGCTAGTAATGCTGCTTCAGCTGTAGCACCTCGATTGGGATCGTCAAACATTTGACTCATGTCACCGATAAAGTCCTCTCGGGCGTCTTGAGTCTCAATCGACAGACTAGCCCAGGCAATGGCTTTATGTGTCAGCAACATAATAATACATAAGGCTTTAGATCTATCAGTGGGAAACTGAGTTGAATTCGCATCAAAGTATAGCCTACATTGATTGAGGAATTCCTGGAATTTGTCGCAGTCTCTGCCAAATCTGAATGGTGGCAACTTAGGGGTCATTGCAGGCACTGTAGCGGGTGGTACAGAAACTTGATTCTCCAAGTGGTCTATCCGGTCAGATAATGTCTGCACGGTACCATGTAGCTCTTGAATCGCTTGTCTATAAATTTGGATGTTGTGGGAAGTCTGTCCTTCAAAGGCGTCATATTTGTTTCTTAAAGTCTGCATCTTGGTGCACATATTAGCCATAGCAGTCTGCAGTTGCTTAATGCGTATCCTCTGAACTCCCAGTCCCGGCGGACTCCATTTTAGGCTTTAGTATTCTGTCACGTTACTAGTGGAATACTGCTGGAATCCAATGGCAGAGACAAGGCCTCAACACAGGAGGCACCGGAGTCCTGAACAGGAGGTAGCAGGAATGGAGATTACATTTTAAAGAATGTTAATTTGATGGATGAAGTTCAGTAACAGAAGATGACGAGAGAGGTTTCTGGGATGGTACTCTACTTATTGAGATCTTGAATTTGCTAATCTTCTGTGGTGGTCCTCGACAGAATACATTTTGTTCACAATAAAGTCTAGGCCGTTCCATCACAAGGATTATATAGCCTTTAAAGAAAAGAAATTTGACCACAAGAAAAAAATTGATATGAAAGATTTTTACACTGCTATTTTGCTAGTTTATTGTCTGATATTTAAGAAGTTCTCTGAGACTTAAACATTGATGACCTAGGTAGCTTCTTCCCATTAAGCTACAGAAAAAACATGTATACTTGGCTGAGCATACATGAGTATGTGGGGACAAGAGAAATAGCTGTTCACCCATTGTATGTCGTGTCAGGTTTTTCTAGCTCAATCTTATTCACTTGCATGAACCAGAGTTGCAATTCCAAACACAACCATGGTCATGAGTGGTGCTGGGTTCTGGAAAAAAGAATCAAACCTATTATCTCACCCAGGGTTCTTCAACTCCAGACCTCAGGGCCCACCGGCATGTTTTCAGGATTTACTTAGTATTGAGCAGGTGATAGAATTAGTGTCAGTGCATCAGGACTTACCACAAGTTTTCATTCTGTGCGATATTGTCAAATCATGACTGGTAGGTGGGCCCTGGCAACTGGAGTTGAGGAACACTGATCTAACCTAATGCAACCCCTTTAAGGAAAAAAATCATTGGTGACTACTGAGCTCCTCTGATGCCACAAAAAAGCAAATCGTCAGCTAAAGTATCTTCCCAGTATAAACTCCCCCCCCCCACAACACCTAGTATCTCAGCCTCCTGGTCTTGCAGTTATGGGATGAAGGAGTGTGATTTCAGAGTTACATGTGCAGTGTCCTGAACCTTTATGTTGTGATTGTGTTTCATGTAAATTGTACTTGTAAATCTGTTCTCATAAAGTTGCATAGGAAGGGGGATGTTCTAACAAGCCTCCCAGGTCTAACTCCGCCCCACATTCAGTGCATAGTGCAGGAAGAAGAAGGTCAGTATGTGATGTCTGAGGACAAGCTGAACCTCAGCAGCCATTGTGGAGAGTTATCCAAACACCATTCTTAGTTTCATGTACCAGCCCATAGAAGGGAAAAGAGGATGGAAAGGAGGATGAGCAGAGTGAGGAAGTGGAAGAGGAGGTGGTGGACGATGAGGTCACTGACCCAACATGAGAAGGTGAAAAGCCGAGCGAGGACAGCAGTACAGAGGGGGAGGGATCCGCAGCACCGCAACAGGCTGGAAGAGGCAGTGGGGTTGCAAAAGAGAGAAGTTGGCTCACACCAAACAGGCCTGCAGCCATTACACCGAGCACCCCAATGTGTAAATCTACCTTGCCAAGGGGTAGGTGTTCCGCAGTATGGCGCTTTTTTGAGGAAAGTGCTGACAACTAAAGAGTGGTAGTTTGCAACCTGTGCCGTACCAAAATGAGCTGGGGTGTGAACACTAGCAACCTCACCACCATCAGCATGATCCGCCACATGGCATCCAAGCACCCTAATAAGTGAGCAGAACGCCTGGGTCCACAATCTGGGTCTGCGGGTCACACCACTGCCTCCTCTTTCCCTGTGTTACGCACTGCTGGCCAATCCCCTGTCGAAGGCGCAGGCCCGGATGCCCCTCGCCCTGCACCTTCGCATGAACCATCAGCAACAACATCCACTTCCCTGTCCCAGCACAGCGTCCAAATTTCCATAACACAGTCATTTGAACGCAAGCGCAAATACCCACCCACCCAATCACAGGCCAAAGCACTAAATGCGCAACTTTCGAAATTACTGGGCCTTTAAATATTGCTATTTGTTTTGCCTTTTCATGAGTGTAAACAGTTATATCTACTTATTTTAGTTATAATAGGTATTCATTGCCTTTAAGAGCAATGTTGATTTATATTCACTATTTTGTATGGATTTTCATGTAGGCCGAAGTAAGTCCATGGGAAGATTACTGCGCCGTTCAAAGAGGTAGTGTTATTGTAACAATCTATTATATATTTAGACAGTTAGAAGATACACGGCACCTGCAGATTTAGAGGCTTCATTGTATTTGTTATCTGGACATGAATTCCAGTGAGAATTGTCTAGATGTTCCTCAAAGTATACATTCATGTATCAAAGCTTGTCCCTCGGCTCTAAGACAAGGCCTCCAGATGTCAGAGGTGTGTAGTATTAAAAATATCAGGCATGTATGAGTTAACCCTTAATGGTATGATGCTTATAGCTTATACAACAGTGCCACCTAGATATGAGCAGTTAATACTACACAAGTAGCAAAAGTGCATTCTGGGTAGTATTACGACGTCATGTTCCTTATCAATGCACACGCCCATCCAACAATGATTGGAAAGTTCCAAACTAGGAAGGTGTGTTCATCTAAGTTTTGGGTTAAGAAACCAGATACCAGAAAGAAAAAACTAAGAAAAAAAAGATCTCTGGAGAAAGATTTGGATTATCAGAAAAACTCTTGAGAGCTGACTGCCCCAAGACTCAGCACATCACTTGACCCTTGGGTAATGTATATTTTGTTATATGTAGTATTGATCTAAATTAATTGTCTTGATACTTAGCCAGATACCGCTCATTTGCGGACGTGTAACGTTAGTTGCTACATCAATATTTTCTCTGATTTCTGTTACGATGCATATAACTGAATAAAGGGGATAATCTTGGAGAAACTCTCTGTTGTGAATCTTTATATTCCCTAGTTTGATATCAAGCCAATAATTTATAAGTTTTGTTGCAATACTACCCTATATCTGAGATTGGTCATCATTTTGGGCAGAGCAAGGGCTCGTATCTGTCATTTTCTTGATTGAGTTTTTGCACATAATCCATTGATTTTATTTTAAAGCCGTATTGCATAATATTTTTGTGTTGGTTGAGTAGTGTTTTGGTGGCACCATATAGTGGCAAATTCTGGGTACTGCATATCATTGTATATTTATGAAATTTACGTTGATTAATTTTTGATTGTATTTTAAACTATTGTATAATAAACCATTTATATTTTTGCATAGACACTTGTACCCTGTTTTACTGATTGCACAAAATAATCAGGTTCTCGATTTTGGTGCAATACCAGAAGGTACTTGTTGAGAGATTGCACCAAAATTTTCCATCTGACAACGCTGGCGGCAGAGTCCATAATTCCTTAGGCAACCGAGGAAGGGAGACAAGGGGAACACACAGCAGTTCCAACAAAGGCAGGGCAACACTCTCCAAGGCATGGGACACTTTCATGACACCCCGCTAGCAACCTCACCCTGAAGCGCGGCCTAGTGGTACAAGGAGGGAAAAGTTTTGGAAGATGGTGAAGGAATACATAGCAGACCGTGTCAGCGTCCTAAACGATCCCTTAATGCCTTACAACTGCTGGGTGTCCAAGCTGGACACATGGCACGAACTTGCGCTCTACGCCTTGGAGGTGCTTGGCTGCCCTGCCACCAGCGTTTTGTCTGAGCGTGTATTTAGTGCTGCTGGTGGCATTATAACAGATAAGCGTAACCGCTTGTCCACTGGCAATGCTGACAAATGAAAAAGGCCTGGATTACCCCTGACTTCTCAACTCCACCAGAGGAGAGCTGAGCTGATGAGGAACATAAAGGCAATTTCAATCTATCATTTATAATGTACTCAATCTACTGTAGTGTATTCCTATGCACCTCTTCCACCACAAAAAAAAAGAGTATATGGTTGAATCTTGTTTTCTCCTCCTCATCATCCAGATTGTATATATTCCCTCCACTCGAATTTTTTTTATAGGGTCAGCTCAACTGCAGGCCCTCAACTAAAACATTTTTAATAGGGTGAGCTCAACTGCAGGTCCTCAACTCATATTTTTTTTATAGGGTCAGTTCAACTGCAGGCCCTCAACTCAAATTTATTCATAGGGTCAGCTGAACAGCATGCACTCACATATAATGTTTTACAGAGTCATTTGTACAGCATGCACTCACATATAATGTTTTAGAGCATCAGCTCACCTGAAGACACTCGCAAATAATGTTTTAGAGCATCAGCTGAACAACATGTACTTGAAAATAATGTTTTAGAGTGTCAGCTGTACAGCATGCACTCGCATATAATGTTTTAGAGCGTCATTTGAACAGCATGCACTCGCATATAATGTTTTAGAGCGTAATTTGAACAGCATGGACTCGCATATGTTTTACAGCGTCAGTTCACCTGAAGGCACTCGCAACACAACATGCACTTGAAAATAATGTTTGAGCATCAGCTGTACAGCATGCACTTGCATATGTTTTAGAGAGTCATTGCATATAATGTTTTAGCGCATCAGCTCACCTGCAGACACTCGCATGTTTTACAGCGTCAGCTGAACAGCATGCACTCGTATATGTTTTACAGCGTCAGCTCACCTGCAGACACTCGCATATGTTTTATAGCGTCAGCTCACCTGCAGGCACTCATATGTAATATTTTAGAGCGTCAGCTGAACAGCATGCACTCGCATATAATGTTTTACAGTGTCAGCTCACCTGCAGGCACTCACATATAATGTTTTAGAGCATCAGCTCAGCAGCAGGCCCTCGCGACTCATGTTTTGGATGGTCAGATCGGCAAGTCCTTGCTCCAAATGTTTTTGAGGGTCACAAGCAGGCCACTAATCATAATTTTTCAAGGGTGTGTATGATGCCCTCCTTTATGTGTAACAAAGCGTGTTTTGGAGTGCCAGTTCCTTGTAATTTTTGGCAGCCCTTTCACTTAGTGCATAGGCTTTATGAGTGTAGGAATTCCACTACCTGAACTATTGTACCACAATGTGAATGAGCCCCTCCATTATGTGTATATGGTTGAATCTTCCTTTTCCCATCCTCCTCCTCTTCCATCATATCTACATGCTTATTTGTCGCATATAATTTTTTACAGGGTCAGCTCACCTGCAGGCCCTCGCATATAATGTTTTACAGGGTCAGCTCACCTGCAGGCCCTCGCATATAATGTTTTACAAGGTCAGCTCACCTGCAGGCCCTCGCATATAATGTTTTACAGGGTCAGCTCACCTGCAGGCCCTCGCATATAATGTTTTACAAGGTCAGCTCACCTGCAGGCCCTCGCATATAATGTTTTACAAGGTCAGCTCACCTGCAGGCCCTCGCATATAATGTTTTACAAGGTCAGCTCACCTGCAGGCCCTCGCATATAATGTTTTACAGGGTCAGCTCATCTTCAGGCCCTCACCTACAATCTTTTACAGGGTCAGCTCACCTTCTGATGACGACAGTGAAGTCTTGCCTGTTGGTACTCTGGCACACATGGCTGACTTCATGTTAGGCTGCCTTTCCCACGACCCGCGCGTTATACGCATTTTAGACAACACGGATTACTGGTTGTCCTCCTTCTCGACCCCCGTTTCAAAGAGAACTTCTCATCTCTCATTACTCTGGTGGAGAGGACAAGCAAAACGGTGCTATACAGAAGGTCCTTGTTGAAAAATTACTCCAAAGTTGATAGGGCAGACATCCAAATGGATCGTCGCTGTCACTGGGACGTGCAATCGCCTAGAAGTTATCTAGAGTCAACAAAGCGGCAGCAGGCCCTCACCTACAAGTCCAGTCTCAGTAGCCAAAAGTCTGGTCAACTCAATCCTCACCATGATGGCACACTGGGTGAACGTTGTGGAGGCCGGGAGCAAGTTGGCTGCTGGCACCAGACTTGCCCTCCAATAGATCCTCGTTAACGGAAAGTTTACTCATTCCAATAACAGGGCTGCTTAGGAGTGCTGTATTGTTATTTATCGTCACTACCTCCCCGAGTCGGGAGTGGGTAATTGCTGCGCGCCTGCTGCCTTCCTTGGATTCTTGTGCTTTAATAACTTGACCCACCCTCTCTGGGTGGTTCACAATTGGAAAAAAAAAGGGACAAGGCAACAACAGACAATCAGATTTCAGCCATTGACCTCCCTTAGATGTGGTAGCCCTTTCTCAGGCTCCCTCTCCGGCATCGAACCCTGATTCCCCGTTACCCGTGATCAACATGGTAGGCGCAGAAAAGAACATCGAAAGTTGATGGGGCAGACATCCAAATTAATCGTCGCCGTCACAGGGACGTGCGATCGTCCAGAGGTTATCTAGAGTCACCAATGCGGCAGCAGGCCCTCGCCCCTAAGGTTTTAGATGGTCAGATCAACAGGCCCTTGCTCCAAATGTTTTTGAGGGTCACCAGCAGGCCATCAATCATAATTTTTAAAGGGTGTGTATGATGCCCTCCTTTATGTGTAACAATAGGTGTTTTGGAGTGCCGATTCCTTGTAATCTTTGGCAGCCCTTTCACTTAGTGCATAGGCTTTATGAGTGTAGGAGTCCCACTACCTGAACAATTGTACCACAATGTGAATGAGGCCCTCCTTTATGTAATATGCAGGCTGTTTCGGAGTGCCTCTTGCTTGTAATTTTTTGCAGCACTTGCACTTTATATACAATTGAATATACAGGAAAGAATGTTTCCTAACAATTTTTCCTGTAAAAAAAAATTGGGGGGTTTTGTGCGTATTTTTGTCAGTCTGTAAAAGTGGCGTACAACTCGGACAACATGGTTCCCAGCAGCGACCTGGGAGTCCAAGACGCATCCAGACATCCTCCCCATGCTGTTCCCGATCACTTTCGGTGGTGTTTTTGTCACATTCTGACTTTTTCCAATAAACCAGACACCCTCCCCTCTTCAGAGCAGGGGGTGCCTGGCTGTCTCCCATTGACTTCCATTATACTCGGCCGAGCACACGAATATAGCAATGTGTTCGGGCCGAACACCCGAATACTTTGGTGCTCGATCATGTACTGATGTGTGAGCTCTCTCTTATGGTGGAACTCTGACTGGTACTGATGTGTTTGCTGTCTCTAATAGTGGCAGTCTGGCTGGGACTGACCTGTGTGTACTCTCTTATGGTGGCACTCTGGCTGGTACTAATATGTGGGCACTCTCTTATGGTGGCACTCTGACTGGTACTGATGTGTGAGCTGTCTCTTATGGTGGCACTCTGACTGGTACTCATGTGTGGGAACTCTCTTATGGTGGCACTCTGACTGGTACTGATGTGTGAGCACTTTCTTATGGTGGCACTCTGGCTGGTACTGATGTGTGGGCACTCTCTTATGGTGGCACTCTGGCTGGTACTGATGTGTGGGCACTCTCTTATGGTGGCACGCAGACTGGTACTGATGTGTGGGCACTCTCTTATGGTGGCACGCAGACTGGTACTGATATGTGGGCACTCTCTTATGGGTGGCACTCTACATACCCCCGCCCTGTATCCTGTGGTGCCCTCCTCCTGCCATACCTCCCACACCATGCTCTCCCTGCTGCGCAGCACTTTGCCCCTGGTGCCCGGTGCCAGCCGCGCCATGTCCGCCGTGTCCCTGCTCGTCTCCCCGGGCCGCTGCCTCTTTGACGACCCCCTGCGGCTCCGGGGCTGCGGTCTGACGGACGAGGCCGGCCACCTGTTCACCTCCGTGGGCCTGTACCGAGCGGACAGCGGCGGGGAGCTGGACTTCAGCCGGGGCCCGGCCCTGGAGGGCGGCAGCTACACCGGAGTGGAGCCGGAGGGGCCCCTGTGGTCCCTGGAGTCCGAGACTCCCCTCAGGAGGCTGCTGAAGAAGGACGTGCAGAGCCCGCTCCAGCTCCGCTTCTCCCTGCACCAGGCCCACGACCCGCCCGGGGCTCTCCTAGCTGCTGCCGCCCAGGAGAGGGGCTTCATGGGGGAAGGGGTGACCCGGGTGCCAGTGCGGGAGTGACGAGTGCGGAGCAGGGCGGTTTTTACACAGTATAACGTGCATTGCAGTTGTCATCCGGCTTTCCCCTTGCCCTGACTGTCAGTGTGACAGTGGTGTAAGGGAAAACTGGCTTAGTTGCCCCTAGCAACCAATCAGATCCCAGCTTTCATTTTCACAGCTCCTTTGGAAAATGAAAGGTGGAATCTGATTGGTTGCTATGGGCAACTAAGCCAGTTTTACCTTACACTACTTTGATGAAGCTCCCCCAGTATGTAGTCACCCTGCTCACAGACTGGTCGTGCAGGAGCCCCGGTGACAACCCCAGAGGGAGTTGGTGGCCATACTGGATGTCACCCAGCTTTCCCAGAGACTGTAGGACAGGGCTCAGCAACCTTTGGCACCAGCTGCTGTAAAACTACAACTCCCAGAGTGCTCCCTTTTTTTTTTTACTTCTATGGGAGTTTCAAGAACTGTTGAGCAAGTGTGCATGCTGGGAGTTGTAGTTTCATAGCTGCTGGAGGTTGCTGACCCCCTGCTGTAGGAGCGCTTCCTTCACTATGTTATAGAGGAGGGGAACTTGAGTACTTCATGTAAAGGGCCACCCATCTGAAGGTCCGAGCCTGAAAATGTAAGGGGGGCGTCAGCAGTGTGCGGGGCTCTCTGAGGCACATGCCGCTACCTCTTGCCGATCCTCTGTTTCCCCCCTCACAGCAGGATGATCCCTTGGAGCCCCACAGATACAGTATGACACCCGCTATATGAGGACCCCTTAAAGGCATTGTGCAGCATCAGGATATTGATAAGCTATCCTCAGGATAGGTCATCAGAATCAGATCCTCCAGCTGGTGGAAGAGGCTGCAGCGCCCGTGCAAGCACTATTTTCTCAAGATCAGGGGTCGGCAACCCCCGGCACTCCAGCTGATGTGAAACTACAACTCCTAGCGTGCACACTTACTCGCCCGTTTTTTATAACTCCCATAGAAGTAAAAGGAGGATTCTGGGAGTTGTAGTTTCAGAACAGCTGGAGTGCGGGAGGATGCTGATCCTTGGCCTGGAGGAGAGCGGCTGCGCAGTGTAATTACGGCTGCCTTCCCCACAAGCTTGTCCATGGGTTGTGTCAAGTATTGCAGCTCGGCCCCATTGGAATTGATGGGGCAGAGCTGCAATACCACACACAACCTATGGACAGGGGTGGTGCTGTTTTAGGAAGATAACAGACATGTTTTTCTAATCCTACACAACCCCTTTTAGTGCCTGTCTGGATGATGCATGTTATTACCTCCAGTTTGCATACCCGCTGCCCCCAAGAGAGTGGAGCAGGTCTGCGCAGTGGTTCAGCGCAGCAGGCACGATGGTGTCACTACCTGGCATCTGCCTGCGCTGAAGTCCTGATGGTAGAGAGTACGGTAGAGCAGGATGCTGGCGGCTCCCTGATTCACCATTGTACTCAACCATTTCCCCGTCCTGAAGGACTTTTTGCCTTCCTGTGAAAAATCTGGACTGTTGGAGAGATGACACTGGCTGATTTGTTTCATGTGCGTTTGGCAGCTGAAGGCGTCTGTGTTGGTTCCATGTTCATATGTGGTCGCATTGCTGAGAACAATGATGTTTTAATGTATGCAAATGAGCTTCTAGGAGCAACGGGGGAGTTGCCGTTACACCTACAGGCTCTGCTCTCTCTGCAACTGCTGCACCCTCTTCACTTTAAGGCTACTTTCACACTAGCGTTGTTTGAATCCGTCGGGCAATTCCGTCGCCGGAACTGCCCGTCGGATCCGGAAAAACGTGTGAAGACTGATTACATTTGAATCCTGATCAGGATTCTGATCACAATGAAAAAATGCATTGAGAAAAACGGATCCGCCATTTATTGACTTTAACTTTTTTTGCACATTTTTCGGGTTTAACATGCAAAACCCGGATCCGGTTTGACGGAACACACGGCGCCGGATCCGGCATTAATGCAAGTCAATGGGAAAAATGCCGGATCCGGCGTTCAGTCAAGGTGTTCCGGATTTTTGGCCGGAGGGAAAAATACAACATGCTACGGTTTTCTGAAAAGCCTGATCAGTCAAAAAGACTGAACTGAAACATCCTGATGCATCCTGAACGGATTACTCTCCATTCAGAATACATGGGGATAAAACTGATCAGTTCTTTTCCGGATTTGAGCCCCTAGGACGGAACTCAACGCCGGAAAAGAAAAACGCTAGTGTGAAAGTACCCTTAATTGACAGGGCCAGGCAGTGTAAATGTGATCACACCTGGTCCTATCAATCGAAGTGCAGAGGGCGTGGCCGTTGCAGGGTGAGAAGAGCCTCTAGGTGTAATGGTAACGCCCCCGTTGCTCCTAGAGGCTCATTTGCATATATTAAAACATAATTTTTTTCAGCAGTGCGGGCACATATGAACATGGGACCAACAGAGATGTCTTCAGCTGCCAAGTGCACATGGAACAGGTCAGCCAGTGTCATAGGTACAAATCTGCTGACAGATGCACTATAAGTGACACCCAGCCCTGGATCAAGAGGGCCCCAAAAGGTCCCACTGCCCCATAAGAGGGATCCAGGTTCATGGGATTGCTCAGGGACCAAATACAGGTTTTGCATTGAGATCCAGGCGCTTCAAGCCGGATACATTTCAGATGAGAATTTTGTGGGCCTAGGTTGTCTGGGTTGGGTCGCCCCCTTATCATTGAGGTCACTTGGTGATGACAAGTCACATTTTTAATCACTTGCCCATTTTATCATGGTGGGTAACAGTGGAGACACGTGGACCTTGGTGGTTACCAGTGTCGTTTATATTTACAGGTCCGTTTCCAGGAGTCATTGAAGTTCAGGGGACGGGTGGAGGCCTCCTGGATTACAAGGCGAGCCTGCTGGCTAATAGAGGCTTTGCCACGCTGGCATTAGCTTACTATAACTATGAAGATCTACCTAAAGACATGAAGGAGCTTCGTCTGGAATACTTCGACTGGTACTGATGTGTGGGCACTCTCTTATGGTGGCACTTTGACTGGTACTGATGTGTGAGCTCTCTTATGGTGGCATTCTGACTGGTACTGATGTGTGGGCACTCTCTTATGGTGGCACTCTGACTGGTACTGATGTGTGGGCACTTTTTTATGTGGCACTCTGACTGGTACTGATGTGTGGGCACTCTCTTATGGTGGCACTCTGACTGGTACTGATGTCTGAGCACTCTCTTATGGTGGCACTGGCTAGTACTGATGTGGGCACTCTCTTATGGGTGGCACTCTACATACCCCTCTCCGTATCCTGTGATGCCCTCTTCCTGCCATACCTCCCGCACAGTCCGCACCATGCTCTCCCTGCTCCACAGCACTTTGCCCCTAGTGCCGGGTGCCAGCCGCGCCATGTCCACCGTGTCCCTGCTCGTCTCCCCGGGCCGCTGCCTCTTTGACGACCCCCTCCGGGTCCGCGGTCTGAG
This sequence comes from Bufo bufo, assembly GCF_905171765.1. NCBI lineage: Eukaryota > Metazoa > Chordata > Amphibia > Anura > Bufonidae > Bufo > Bufo bufo. Next base: position 31,481,971 of record NC_053399.1, read on the forward strand.
CCCCGGGCAGGACGTCAGCCTTCGCACCCCTCTAACCGACTAAGGCGGCCACCTGTTCACCTCCGTGGGCCTGTACCGAGCGGACAGCGGCGGGGAGCTGGACTTCAGCCGGAGCCCGGCCCTGGAGGGTGGCAGCTACACCGGAGTGGAGTCGGAGGGGCCCCTGTGGTCCCTGGAGTCCGAGACTCCCCTCAGGAGGCTGCTGAAGAAGGACGTGCAGAGCCCGCTCCAGCTCCGTTTCTCCCTGCACCAGGCCCACGACCCACCCGGGGCTCTCCTAGCTACTGCCGCCCAGGAGAGGGGCTTCATCGGGGATGGGGTGACTCAGCTGCCGGTGCGGGAGGGACGGGTGCGGGGCAGCCTCTTCCAGCCGCCCGGCAGAGGGGGTTAGTGGCCATACTAGATGTCACCCAGCTTTCCCAGAGACTGTAGGACAGGGCTCAGCAACCTTTAGCACCAGCTGCTGTAAAACTACAACTCCCAGAGTGCTCCCTTTTTTACTTCTATTGGAGTTTCAAGAACCGTTGAGCAAGTGTGCATGCTGGAAGTTGTAGTTTCATTGCTGCTGGAGGTTGCTGACCCCCTGCTGTAGGAGCGCTTCCTTCACTATGTTATAGAGGAGGGGAACTTGAGTACTTCATGTAAAGGTCGACCCATCTGAGGGTCCGAGTCTGAAAATGTAAGGGGGGTGTCAGCAGTGTGCGGGGCTCATTGAGGCACATGCCGCTACCTCTTCCCGATCCTCTGTGTTTCCCCCCTCACAGCAGGATGATCCCTTGGTGCCCCACACATACAGTATGACACCCACTATATAAGGATCCCTTAAAGGGCTTCTGTCACCCCACTAAAGTGATTTTTTTTTTTTGGGCTAGTTAAATTAGTTATATCTATGAAAATATAATGGTGTTACTTACTTTGATTCAGCAGTTTCTTCCAAAAACGAACTTTTATAATATGTAAATTAGGTCTCTACCAGCAAGTAGGGCGGCTACTTGCTGGTAGCTGCTGCAGAAAACCGCCCCCTCGTCGTGTTGATTGACAGGGCCAGCCGGGATCTCCTCCTCCGGCCAGCCCTGTCGGCATTTCAATGAGTTGAGTGGTACCCGTTGGGGTCTTCTGCTGTTGTAGCCCATCCGCCTCAAGGTTGTGCGTGTTGTGGCTTCACAAATGCTTTGCTGCATACCTCGGTTGTAACGAGTGGTTATTTCAGTCAACGTTGCTCCTCTTTTAGCTTGAATCAGTCGGCCCATTCTCCTCTGACCTCTAGCATCCACAAGGCACTTTTGCCCACAGGACTGCCGCATACTGGATGTTTTTCTTTTTTCACACCATTCTTTGTAAACCCTAGAAATGGTTGTGCGTGAAAATCCCAGTAACTGAGCAGATTGTGAAATACTCAGACCGGCCCGTCTGGCACCAACAACCATGCCATGCTCAAAATTGCTTAAATCACCTTTCTTTCCCATTCTGACATTCAGTTTGGAGTTCAGGAGATTGTCTTGACCAGGACCACCCCCCTAAATGCATTGAAGCAACTGCCATGTGATTGGTTGACTAGATAATTGCATTAATGAGAAATAGAACAGGTGTTCCTAATAATTCTTTAGGTCAGTGTATATTCATGTATCAAAGCTTGTCCCTCAGCTGAGATAAGGATTCCCTGGACGCAGCTGGTGCGAATTACATCTACAGTTTGGTATCTGCTAATGAAGCAGAAAGTCTGTAATATCTATGTACACTTATAATCAACCTTAGTTTTGTATAAGAAAATCAGTAAGACATATGTATTGTGTTATATTGTTACGTCTATGTAAGAACATTTATATATCTGCTATCGTATATATTTTAGGAACGCATATATTCCTAGAACATGATCAAAATAGTTTAAGTATGGACTTTGTTAATGAGTATCTGTAAAGATGTGGTATTTTACTAACAATTAACCGTTGGTGTAGCAAAGGAGGCACGGATATCTCTGTGAGAAAACAAGGCTCAATCATATTATTACCGTTCCCATAATTTAACAATGTGAGAAACATTCAAACGGCGTCTAAAAGTCTGTCCCTAATTGGTAAGAAGTGTCAAAATTTATCTGTTAGCTTTGATTTAAACTTCCAGATGTCAGGTGTGTGTAGTGAAGATGAAGTCAGACTTGCATAGTTAACTCTTTAGGGCATGATGCTTATGACTTATACAACAGTGCCACCTAGGTATGAGTAGGTAACACTACACCAGTAGCAATTGAGCATTCTGGGTAGTGTTATGACGTCACATTCCTTATCAATGTACATGCCTATCCGACAATGATTGGAAATTTCCAAACTAGGAAGGTCTGTTCATCTGATAAGTTTTTGGTTAAGAAACCACATACGAGTGGTGAAAAGGGGGAGAAAAAAGAGGGAAAAACAAAGAAAGAAAGGGAGATCCCTGGAGAAGGATTTGGATTATGAGAAAAACTCTCGAGAGCTGACTTCCCTTAAACTCTGCACATCACTTGACCCTTGGGTAATGTGCAGTATATATATCTTTTTTTTTTTTCTTTTTTTAAATTTCTGTTTATTTATCAAGACTATACAAAATAAAAGCCATTGGCATTTCACAACATGTATAACCTGATATAACATATGTGGCATGTCAGTACAAATGATGTCAAAACCCAGCAAAACATCCATTTTTATTTTACCCCAACCCCTCCCCCCATTATCCCCAAACTCCCTTGTCCCAAAGGTAATTTTGACAACCCGTATTATAATTCAAGGATTGCACTGTGAAGACGTGCCAATAAGGTTCCAAAAATAATCCCTATTAACCTATCCAAACATTCTTTCAAATTGCTAACCTTCCCAAGTTGCCTCTTAATTGGGAAACAAGGTACCATTTTGTTTGTTTGAAAGGGGACAATAGTTCCTGTATTTCTTTGTCTGATAGAGCGTCTGAAATAAATTTTTTCATGAACCTGCCTACTGTCTTTTCCTTATGTCTTTCTATCTCCAATCTTTCCATATAAAGCATATGCTTCATCGTACCCATGACCTCTTCCCATTCTGGCGCCTCCGGTTGCAGCCATCTTTTCAAGATTGATTTTTTAACAGACATGAGTAAAATGTGTATACTTCCCTTTGCTACCCCCGGGCCTTGCTCACCAGATTGATCTCTCGGGATGTACTGGAAAATACACTGTTGAGGGTTAGACTTCACCTCTATCTCCCACACCCTCCGAATATAATCAACAGTTCGGGACCATAGTGGTTGCCGTTTTGGGCAAGTCAATAAACTGTGCAAAAGTCCCGCTTTCGGCAAAGCACATTTAGGACAGTGTCTCAGGTAATGGGCTCGGGCCTCTCTGTAAGACAAGTCGAATGTATAAGTATCCCTATGCAGTATTCGCAGTTGTGTTTCTCTCCATTGTTCATTTAGGATTGCTTTCCTGATAAATTCAAAACCCTCCCTCATCTTTTTGGATACGCTTTGATCCTCCAGCTCCCTTTCCCAGTTATGGAAGGCTCTATCTACCAGACCCAACATTTGTGTACTGTGGATTTTGTAATATATTGCTGACAGAAAGAGCATGGATGCCTCCTTGCCTAAAAGCGTGTCGAACCATAACATTCTGTCAGCTTCACCCAACTTCTCCGACTGCAATCTACAGTAAGATTTTATCTGTTGGTAAGGGAGGAAATGCGGAGCTGGCAGTTGGTGTTTAGATTTGAATTCTTCCCAGGGAATCAGGGCCTGACCGGTGGTGTCCAACATATGGTGTAACTTATGTATACCTCTATCACTCCAAACATGAAACATCTTGTTTTCCCTTCCCTGGGGGAAAGAAGGCAAAGACCACAGTGGCATCTGCGGTGACACATAGAATGGAAGCCTATAAATCTTCCTAATGGCTTTCCATGACATAATCGTATCTCTCAGGACTACGTTTTGTTTGATCTGAGATGGAATGTCACGTAATTTCGTGTGCAGTAACGCCACCAGATGCAACGGATAGGCCAATTCTTGTTCCAGGGAAGTAGCTGAGAAAAAGGAGGTGCCCCATATCCAGTCCCTGACGTGCCAAAACAAAGCAGCCAAAATATAGTGCCTGACATTTGGCAGCTGGAGGCCACCTTCCCATTTTAACATAGTAAGTTTCTCATAAGCTATACGTGGTCTTTTGTGCTTCCACAGAAAGGCAGTAAATGCCGATTGGAGTTTTCTGACATCGTTGTGTTGCAATAGTAGAGGGATTGTCTGTAAGGGATATAGGAGCTCAGAGAAACATGACATTTTAACCAGGTGAGCTCTTCCACTTAATGAGAGTGGAAGATCTTTCCATTTAATCAAGTCCTGTATTATCTTTTGAATCAAGGGAGGATAGTTCAGGGAGTATAGTGCTTTCGAGGAGCGCCCAATCTTTATTGTCAGGTCTTTATCAGGTTTGGGAAGCATCTTTATATAAGCCATCTGGCCTGATAATGGCAAACTACCACCTTTCATGATAGAATTGTATTAAGGGGTGAGAATGGGGACTAATTCCCCCGACAATACTTTATAAAATTCTGCCGGGAAGCCGTCGGGTCCCGGAGCCTTACCATTTAAAAAGAGATTTTATAGTCGTTTTTAGTTCATCTTCCGTAATCTCTCTATTCATAGCGGCACAAACCTCCTCCGACACTGAGGGCAAGTTTATTTTTATTCAAAAGGTCTATGGCCCTTTCCCTAACAAAGGGATCCTGGGTGTAAAGGGATTGAAAATATTCACCCAATACTCCCACAATTTCCTCTGGTTTGGTGTGAAGGCTCATCTTTCAGGGGGTGATAATGGGATTGTTTAATGTACGGTTTAGTAAGATTAGATAATAACTTTCCTGCCATATTACCATGTCGGAATAAATCTGCCCTCTTGCGGTCCCCATATCATTTGGTTGCCTGTTCTAAGTTATAGTCAAAAGTGTGTTTAGCGGTTACCCACAGTATTTTATAGGCCTCCGTTGGGTGGTTCAGAAAGGTTGTGTATGTTTCTCTGAGCCGCATAGTGGCTTCCTAAAATTTTTCCGCTTATAGTGTAAGCCATTATACGACCCCTTAAAACAGCTTTTGCCGTGTCCCAAAAGAGGGTGTAGTTTGAAGTATGCTCTTTGTTATGCTGAGAGAATTCCCACCACCAAACCCTAAGTCTGTCAGCAAAATCCTCGTCAGATAGAAGGTGTTGGGGGAGTCTCCATAGAAAGTCTGACCCATGGGGTACATCATCCATTATGTGCATTATTACCGGGGCATGATCCGATATGATCATATCGGATATCCTCACAGTTTTCGTTTTAAGCAGAATGTTTGGAGAGGCTAGAAAATAATCTAATCTTGACCAGGACATCTGAGAATGGGAAAAATGCGTAAACTCTCTCTCAATTGGGTGATGGTGTCTCCACACATCCACCAATCCTGTGCCCTGAAGTAATGGAGAGAGAGTGCATACACCCTTAGACTTGGGTCCCTTTTGTGTATTACTCTGACATCTGTCTTCTACCTTGTCATGGACTCTATTAAAATCCCCAGCTACCACCAGCTGGCCTCTGCCCTCTTGCAGGATATTAACTTCCAATGCCTTGTAGAACTTTTGCTGGGAGGAGTTTGGAGCATACACATTATAAATTGTGATAGGCCCTGCTGGTGATTCTAACACCAGTTTCAGTAGTCTACCCTCCTCGACTGATGTGACGGTTGTTACAGTATATTGTAAGCGTTCGTGCAAAAGGATAATAACCCCTGCCTTTCTCCCCAATGATGGGGAACCTACTACCTGACCCACTCATAATTTTCGAAGTCTACAGAAATTGGTTTCCTCTAGATGTGTCTCCATTTTTTAAGGTGCCTTAGAATAGTGGTGCGTTTAGATTGGGATCTCAGTCCCTTCACATTCCAGGTCACTACATGCATGATTTTAGGAATAAAAGGGTAACTGCAGGAGGCACACCCAGGCAAGACAGGCCCGGATTTGTAAATTTACCCCATACTAAGTACGTCCCAGCCCGAATCACAGAACCTAAAGCTCTCCTCAATGTCAGAATCACCTTTCCCCCCTCCCTAGCCCTTCCCGTAAACAAACAAGCCCCTTCCCCGTAAGGCAACGTTAACAACCAACATCTTGACTTCTCTTTTTTCGCACATAGTAACGCATAGCCGTTGCTACTAGCTAACTCACATTGACACATTTCCGGATCCCTCATCACTCTCATCCACTTGCCCTTTTGAAAAATTACTCTTTGCAGAATTGACATAATCACTACATATAGCGGTTTCCCAGAAAACACGAACAGCGTCTCTTCCTCTCCCAGTTCTAACTATATAGATACAGACATCCCCAACAACATTCCTGGGGAACTCAACATGAATCTCACACGTTAGGAAATTGAACCGACACTCAGAACATTTGGAGGATATGTGGAAACATCTAAATTTATTATATAGTAAAACCACAATATACCTAGGTATAATACATCTAATTCAATAAAAGATATACATAAATAATAAAATAAAATTAAAATGACAAATTCATCAATTGATCTCACTGTATAAGTGGAATTCTACTTTGGTTCTCTATGTATAGAGACATGTTTGCATAGGCAGAAATCCCGATGGCAGGTGCCATGTAATCAGTCCATATATGTAGGGCTTCTGATCTTGGTATAAAGGGACACAATTCCTACGTAGTCCCAACTTTCAGAGTCAATAAGGTTCACCCGTTTATAGAAAATGCAATGTTCACATTTGGTGTTTTAGTACTCACGATACGTTGCGCTGATCAAAAACCTTTTTGCGTGTAGAGGTTCTTTCAGTGGCGTCCTACAGCTCCACCACGCTCCAACAGTGTTGGTTTCGATTTACAGCGTCTTTCGGGATCTCGTCCCAATTCTCGTGAGACTTGGTCCGTCTGTTAGCTTCGTAGGTAAAGCGATATTGTATTCCTTGACGGTCAAGTTTAGTACATGGCCATGTATATTATATAGTTGATTAACGCACAGGTATTCCGACCAGACGCGTTTCGAGATAACTTATCTCTTCCTCAGTGGGTAACCGTTGTGTCCCTTTATACCAAGATCAGAAACCCTACATATATGGACTGATTACATGGCACCTGCCATCGGGATTTCTGCCTATGCAAACATGTCTCTATACATAGAGAACCAAAGTAGAATTCCACTTATACAGGGAGATCAATTGATGAATTAGTCATTTTAATTAAATTTTATTATTTATGTATATCTTTTATTGAATTAGATGTATTATACCTAGGTATATTGCGGTTTTACTATATAATAAATTTGTATGTTTCCACATATCCTCGAAATGTTCTGAGTGCCGGTTCAATTTCCTAACTATATATAATCAAGAACAATGGGTGTTTCTTTCAACCTGAGCACTAGTCGTGGTGGTCCACAGTGAGCCATCTGTAGACCATATATAGCACATTATTCTCACATGTCCCCTCAGCGAAAGCCGCGTTGTCATCTCGACACTGAGTCTTGGCTTTGAGATAGTTGAGCCAGCTGGTTCTCCTTGGAGATCCACGACTGGACTGCCTGCTCTCCCTTCTTCCTCTACCAGAAAACATGCTCCTCTGTGACGGACTGGTTTGAGAGGCGAGGATGTCGTCTTCTTCTCCTAATCCTTCTTGAGCCTCTTTCGGGGTAAGGAAGGTTGATATAGATCCATCCGCTCGGAACACCCTCAGCATTGCTGGGTATTGTAGTGTAAACTTGATCTTTTTCTTCACTAAAGTGGAACAAACGTCGGAGAAAGCTCTTCTGCGTCTCGCCACTTCCGCTGAATAATCACCAAACAGCAATAACTTGTTGCCCCGTACAATTAGCTGATCTGGATTGCGCCGATATTTGTTAAGGATCGATTCTTTCGCTGCGTAGTTTAAGTACTTCACAATAGTATTTCTGGGTCTAGTTTTACCCAGCTCTTGACCCTGGGGTCTTTGAGGGCCCAGTCTGTGAGCTCTTTCCACCGTACATGAACCCTGGAGACCCAGGGCTTGAGGTATCTCTATGGCACACTATTCGTAAATTACTTCTTCTGGAGCGGTTTTCTAAATCGTCTATCTTCTCCTTTAAGGCCTGATTACTGCGGAGCGTTTCTTTGTTTTGTGTTTGAGCCTTTTCTAGCTCTTCCTCCACCAGAAGGATTCTTTGCTTCAGATCGACAATCTGGACGGTGTGTTGGGACACCTCTTGCTGTAATTGCAGCAGCGTTGTGGAGACCGTGGCTTCTAATGTGGATTTATATCCGGTGCCAGTAATTGTGCCACCGCAATTGCCATCTCCTTACAAGAGGAAGGTAAGTCCTGCCCTGGGCTGGATAATATCTCCCTGTCATCCACCGTAGCCTTATTGGGCTCAATGCTGCGCTGGGGAGGCTGGGAAGCTGACCTCGTCAGTCTGTGGGACTTGTCCGCCGCCATCTTGCTTTGCTGCCGCTGACTGTCTTTCTGCTGCGGGAGCGGAGACACAGGTACTCGGGAGCAACCTCTCTGGAGAAATTTCTCCATAAAGTCCCTGGGGACTCAAAGGGCACGTTTGCGGGGTTAAACGCTACTTGAAGCACGGCGGCTCCTAGTTATTTGGGCAGTGCGCCACGGAGCGTTCCTCACACCCGGCTGTTCAAGTCCTAAATTTTTGTTTTATGTAGTATTGATATAAATTAATTGGCTTCATACTTAGCCAACCCCCGCTCATTGCGGACGTATAGTGTTAGTACTACATTAATGTGTCACGAGGGTGTCGAGGACCACGCCTGACTCCGTTATACCCGGGGTCAGGAAGTCGCAGCGGTTGGCTGCACGCTCTATTTAAGATAGGGCTGTTTTTCTTTTGGTAGCTTTCTGGGTTTGCTTAGCAAACCCTTTTGGCTCACTCAGGGATCCGTAGCTCCTTCTCCTCAGCTGTTCCTTGTCCAGCACTCCCAGACCTCCTTATATTTCTCTCTCACACTTCTCTGGTTGCCAGAGATAGAGCTTCCTGCCTGGACATCTATTCTGACCTTCTGGAGCTGTGTTGCTGCGTTCGCTGGTAGTTGGTCCAGTACGCTACCCTCCAGATCCCTGTTGGACCTTTTTGGTTTATTGTGGTCGCCCACCTGGGTGTATGTGTTTGTATGTTTTGTCTGTCCTCTCCCTGGTGTTTCCCTCTTAGTGATAGTGGTGTGGACTAGCGATCCCACCGGCCTGTTCACTATCCAGGGCTCATATTAGGGAAAGCCAGGGTTTAGGCACGCGATCGCCGCACGGGTGAGGAACCCGTCTAGGGACGTCAGGGCAGTCAGGTGCCAGCCGCAAGGTGAGTTAGGGGTCACCACCTTTCCCTCTCCCTTGGGCAGGGCTTTCCCTGTTTTCCTCCCTGTGCGTGTCGTCGGTCATTACATTATCTCTGGCCATTATTTTGTGTAGGTAAAAAAAAAAAAAAATTTTTTTTTTTTTTACCTACTTAGAATCCAGTATGGATCAAATTGCTGCTCTGTCCAAACAATTTCATGGCCTGTCTTTGGAGGTGGTAGGATTGAAGGCGTCGGTCCTCCAGCAACAGCAGCAATTACAACTGACTGCAAGCCCAGCGGTTGCTACTGGTAACCAGGTTGTTGCGGAACCCAAGGTCCCTCTCCCTGACAGATTTTCTGGGGGAAGGGACAAGTTTTTGACATTCCGTGAGGCCTGTAAGTTATATTTTAAACTGCGCCCTTACTCCTCTGGTAATGAAGATCAGCGGGTGGGGGTTGTTATTTCCCTGCTGCAGGGGGATCCGCAGTCCTGGGCGTTCTCTTTACCTACTGATTCCCAGGCTCTTCGGTCAGTGGATGAGTTTTTTGGGGCCTTGGGTCTCATATATGATGACCCTGACCGAGTCGCCCTGGCTGAATCAAGATTACGGAGACTCTTACAAGGAGAGCGGCCGGTAGAGGAGTATTGCTCTGAATTCCGTAGGTGGGCTACGGATACCCAATGGAACGACCCGGCTCTCAGGAGTCAGTTCTGCTCTGGGTTATCCGAAAGGGTTAAGGATGCACTTGCATTATATGAGACCCCCTTTTCCCTTGATGCGGTTATGTCCCTTTCTATCCGAATAGATAGACGCCTTAGGGTCAGGTTGAAAAAACCGGAGCAATTGGTAACCCCTCCCAAGCAGCAGTTAGTCTGTACGGACTTAGACGAGCCTATGCAGCTAGGAGGAACTACTCGTCAGGTCCGTCCTCCTGAGGCTCGCCGTAGGCGTGGGGTTTGTTTTTTTTGTGGGGAGAGGGGTCATTTCATTAATGTCTGTCCTTCTTTCCTCAGAAACAAAAGACCGTCGGAAAAACTACTAACCCCAGGCTGTGTGGAGGATGTCAGCCGGGGGGTATACGTTTCCTCCATACGTACATCGCAATTTGTGTTGCCAGCGGTTATTATTTTTGGTGATAAGACGGAGACTATTTCTTTCTTTCTAGACAGTGGAGCAGGGGTAAATTTGATAGATGCCCATTTTGCCCGCACTTTGGGTTTGTCTCTCTGTACTTTACAGAGACCCATTCCCATATTCGCTATTGATTCTGCTCCCCTGTCTCAGAGAAACCTCACGCACATGGTTCATAATTTACACCTTCGGGTAGGGGACCACCATAACGAGATGCTTTCAGGTTATGTTCTGGAGGGGCTTCCCACTCCGGTAGTGCTGGGTCTTCCCTGGTTGGTAGCGCACAATCCAGTGGTGGATTGGCAGGCCAGGGAGATATTGGAGTGGAGTGAGCAGTGCAGAGAAAATTGCTTAAATAGCAATTGCTTAGTCGCCTCCATAACTACCCTACCTACATTTATTTCGGACTTTGAGGATGTTTTTTCTGAAAAGGGTTGTCAGAAGTTACCACCTCATCGTCCTTATGATTGCCCGGTTAACCTTATTCCCGGCGCAAAATTACCCAAGACCAGGTTATATAATCTTTCGGGTCCAGAGAGACAAGCCATGAAAGATTATATCTCCGAGAGCTTGGCTAAGGGACACATCAGACCCTCTTCTTCACCCGTGGCTGCAGGGTTTTTCTTCGTTAAAAAGAAAGATGGGGGCCTGCGTCCTTGCTTAGATTTTCGCGAATTAAATCAGATAACCATCCGAGACCCATACCCTCTTCCTCTCATTCCTGACCTGTTTAATCAGATTGCGGGTGCTAGGTGGTTCTCCAAACTTGATCTTAGGGGTGCCTACAATCTGATTCGTATTAAGGAGGGGGATGAGTGGAAGACAGCGTTTAACACCCCTGAGGGGCATTATGAAAATCTAGTTATGCCTTTCGGTCTGACCAATGCTCCTGCCGTCTTTCAACATTTCGTTAATGACATTTTTAGTCATCTAATCGGCAGGTTTGTGGTAATATACCTAGATGATATTTTAATTTATTCGTCCGATCTGAAAACACATGAGGTGCATGTCAGACAAGTACTGCAGGTCCTACGGACGAATAAATTATATGCTAAAATTGAAAAATGTGTCTTCGCCGTTCAGGAGATACAATTCCTGGGTTATTTTTTATCTGCGTCAGGTTTCCGTATGGATCCTAGGAAGGTCCAGGCAATTTTAGATTGGGATCTTCCTGAGAACCTCAAAGCACTACAACGGTTCTTGGGCTTCGCGAATTTCTATAGGAAATTCATTAAAAATTATTCACTTATTGTAAAACCGCTTACTGACATGACTAGGAAGGGGACTGATTTTTCTAAATGGTCTGACGCCGCTAAAGTTGCTTTTTCCTCTCTAAAAGAGAGGTTTACCTCAGCACCTGTACTAGTCCAACCTGATGTCTCTCAGCCTTTTATTGTTGAAGTCGATGCGTCAGAGGTGGGAGTGGGGGCGGTGCTGTCTCAGGGTCCGTCTCCTGGCAAATGGCGTCCTTGTGCTTTCTTTTCTAAAAAACTATCTGCAGCAGAAAAGAACTACGATATTGGCAATAGGGAACTATTAGCTATTAAACTTGCGTTTGAGGAGTGGCGTCATTTCTTAGAGGGGGCAGTCCACCCCGTCACTGTAATTACGGACCACAAAAATCTTCTGTACCTCGAATCAGCTAAGCGTCTCACCCCTAGACAGGCTAGGTGGTCGCTATTTTTTACCAGGTTTAACTTTGTGATTACCTATCGTCCTGGGGCAAAGAACACCAAGGCTCATGCACTATCTTGTTGTTTCCCTGGAGGGGGTAATGTGAGTGATCCGGTACCCATTCTTCAAAGAGGAGTGGTTGTTTCTGCGGTACACTCTGTTTTGGAGGGGAAGGTGTTAGAGGCCCAGGGGGACGCCCCGGTCTCTTGCTCCTCAGAGAAATTGTTTGTACCGTTGAACTTACGTTTCGAATTATTAAAGGAACATCATAATTCGGCACTTGCTGGGCACCCGGGTAGTAAAGCAACCTTGGAACTATTGTCTCGTCGTTTTTGGTGGCCAAGGTTGCGTCAGGATGTATTGGATTTTGTGTCTTCTTGTTCTACCTGTGCGCGCGCAAAAGTTTCACATACACGTCCTGCAGGGTCTCTATTACCACTCGTCATTCCCAATAGACCGTGGACACATCTGTCAATGGATTTTATCACTGACTTACCTTTGTCTGCGGGTAAAACAGTTATTTTGGTAGTAGTAGACAGGTTTAGCAAAATGGTACACTTCATTGCGTTACCCGCACTACCTAATGCTAAGACTCTTGCTCAGGTATTCGTCAGTGAAATCGTGAAGCTTCACGGGGTCCCCTCCGATGTTGTTTCAGATCGGGGTACCCAGTTTATTTCTAAATTTTGGAAAGCTTTTTGTTCTCGTTTGGGGGTACACTTGTCCTTTTCCTCTGCTTTCCATCCTCAGTCGAATGGACAGACTGAGCGTACCAACCAAAACCTTGAGACATATCTAAGATGTTTTGTGTCTGAAAACCAAGAGTTGTGGTCATCATATTTACCGTTAGCTGAGTTTGCCATAAATAATCGTCGTCAGGAATCCACTGGCAAGTCACCATTTCTTGGTGCATATGGTTTTCATCCCCAATTCTGTACTTTCAAAGAGGGGGGGTCTTCTGGGGTTCCCGAAGAGGAACGGTTTTCGTCATCTCTTTCATCGGTATGGCAGAAGGTGCAAGCTAACTTGAAAAATATGGGAGGTAAATACAAATGCATGGCTGATAAGAGACGGTCGCCAGGTCCGGACCTAGGAGTGAATGACTATGTGTGGTTGTCTACTAGGAATATTAAATTGAAGGTTCCCTCTTGGAAACTGGGTCCTAGGTTTATTGGCCCTTACAAAATTGTAGCCATCATCAACCCCGTGGCTTTTCGCCTGGAGTTACCTCAGACTTTTAAAATTCATAATGTTTTTCATAAGTCGTTACTCAAAAAATATGTTCCACCTCTAGAACCATCCTCCTGTTGTCGTGGATGGTAACCTAGAATTTCAGATATCCAAAATTGTTAATTCTCGTCGGGTCCGCCGCTCTCTTCAATATCTGGTGCATTGGAGAGGTTACGGTCCCGAGGAAAGAATGTGGGTTCCTGCGTCTGAGGTAAACGCCGACAGGTTAGTTTGGGTTTTTCATGCCTCTCATCCTGGGAGACCTGGTCCTGAGTGTCCGGAGGCCCCTCGTAGAGAGGGGGGTACTGTCACGAGGGTGTCGAGGACCACGCCTGACTCCGTTATACCTGGGGTCAGGAAGTCGCAGCGGTTGGCTGCACGCTCTATTTAAGATAGGGCTGTTTTTCTTTTGGTAGCTTTCTGGGTTTGCTTAGCAAACCCTTTTGGCTCACTCAGGGATCCGTAGCTCCTTCTCCTCAGCTGTTCCTTGTCCAGCACTCCCAGACCTCCTTATATTTCTCTCTCACACTTCTCTGGTTGCCAGAGATAGAGCTTCCTGCCTGGACATCTATTCTGACCTTCTGGAGCTGTGTTGCTGCGTTCGCTGGTAGTTGGTCCAGTACGCTACCCTCCAGATCCCTGTTAGACCATTGTGATCGCCCACCTGGGTGTATGTGTTTGTCTGTTTTGTCTGTCCTCTCCCTGGTGTTTCCCTCTTAGTGATAGTGGTGCGGACTAGCGATCCCACCCGCCCGTTCACTATCCAGGGCTCATATTAGGGAAAGCCAGGGTTTAGGCACGCGATCGCCGCACGGGTGAGGAACCCGTCTAGGGACGTCAGGGCAGTCAGGTGCCAGCCGCAAGGTGAGTTAGGGGTCACCACCTTTCCCTCTCCCTTGGGCAGGGCTTTCCCTGTTTTCCTCCCTGTGCGTGTTGTCGGTCATTACACAATGTTGGTGGCATTCAGTGAAAATTAGGGCTGCACGATATGAGAATTTTGTGCGATTGCGATTAGGGCCCTAAAAATTGCGATAACGATATGCGATGCGATATTTTAAGGGAATTGTGCTAGAGGTCTATTTGCTTGGATTTTCCCATATGAGCCGCTGACGCGGCTGGGTATGACATAGTTATAGGGGATCTGTGGATGGCACTGTTATGGGGGATCTGTGGATGGCACTGTTATGGGAGATCTGTGGATGATGCACTGTTATGGGAGATCTGTGGATGATGCACTGTTGTGGGGGATCTGTGGATGGCACTGTTATGGAGGGGATCTGTGGATGGCACTGTTGTGGGGGATCTGTGGATGGCACTGTTGTGGGGGATCTGTGGATGACGCTGTGTTGTGGGGGATCTGTGGATGGCACTGTTGTGGGGGATCTGTAGATGGCACTGTTGTGGGGGATCTGTGGATGACGCTGTGTTGTGGGGGATCTGTGGAGGACGCTGTTATGGGGTGGATCTGTGGAGGACGCTGTTATGGGGTGGATCTATGGAGGACGCTGTTATGGGGTGGATCTATGGAGGACGCTGTTATGGGGTGGATCTGTGGAGGACGCTGTTATGGGGTGGATCTGTGGAGGACGCTGTTATGGGGTGGATCTGTGGAGGACGCTGTTATGGGGTGGATCTGTGGAGGACGCTGTTATGGGGTGGATCTGTGGAGGACGCTGTTATGGGGTGGATCTGTGGAGGACGCTGTTATGGGGTGGATCTGTGGAGGACGCTGTTATGGGGTGGATCTGTGGAGGACGCTGTTATGGGGTGGATCTGTGGAGGACGCTGTTATGGGGTGGATCTGTGGAGGACGCTGTTATGGGGTGGATCTGTGGAGGATGCTGTTATGGGGTGGATCTGTGGAGGACGCTGTTATGGGGTGGATCTGTGGAGGACGCTGTTATGTGGGGGATCTGTGGAGGACGCTGTTATGTGGGGGATCTGTGGAGGACGCTGTTATGTGGGGGATCTGTGGAGGACGCTATTATGTGGGATCTGAGGAGGACGCTGTTATGGGGGATCTGTGGAGGACGCTGTTATAGGGGATGTGTGCTATGACACATAGGGCCATGTGGGGGGCCAGCATAAGACATATAGCATCTTATGCTGGTCCCCCTCATGGCCCTATGTGTCCCCTCATGTGTCCTAAACTGTGCACATAACTGGCTTTGTGTGTAAAGTATTTTACTAGTGTGTAAAACAATCTTTCTCCTATTGATAACAGGTCCAGCCTCTGTACTCACTGTCACTATGAATGCACTACAGCGAGCGGGCCAGCCGGCGTGTGACTGACGTCACTTAGTAACGCTCCTCCCACTTCAGGAAGCAGGAGCGTTACTAAGTGACGTCAGTCACGCGCCGGCCGGCCGGCCCGCCCGTCGCTGCAGTGCATTCATCGTGACAGTGAGTACAGAGGCTGGACCTGTTATCAATAGGAGAGAGATTGTTTCACACACTAGTAAAATACTTTACACACAAAGCCAGTTATGTGTGCGGGGCCCCTTCATATATAATCGCGGCATTTTTGGGTCGGCCAAATCGCCATATCGCATTTGCCGATTATCGCGATTCGATTATTTTTTCGATTTATCGTGCAGCCCTAGTGAAAATGCATATCACTGAATACAAGATCTGATATTGATAACGAGATCTCTGTTGGGAATCTTTATATTCCCTAGTTTGATATCAAGCTGATAATTTATTTTTATTGCAATACTACCTAATACCCGAAATTGGACATATTTAGCAGAGCAGGGGCTCGTATCTGTCATTTTCTTGATTGAATTTCTGTGCATAATCAAATGATTTTACATCTCTCATAATTTTAAGCAGTATTGCATGAAATTCTTGTGTTGGTTAAAGGGATTCTGTCATGAGCTTTTACCCCTATAACCTAAACATATGCTCATGTCCGGAGTAATAATAAGAATCCTAAGCTGGCATTATTAAACTTCACTGTGGCTCTATTTGCACAAAAAAATGGTTTTTATAACCTGTCAATCACTCACTTAAGGTGCCCAAAGGGAGGTCCGTTAATAAAGGGTGCCCAAAGGGAGGTCCGTTAATAAAGGGTGCCCGGCCGCACCCCTCGCCGTCCGGTACCCAGCGGCGCCTTCCCTAGCTCTGTGCCGCCTCCACAATCCTACCCGTCCCTCTGCCAGATCCCGCGCCTGCGCACTAGGCTCAGCCTGATGCGCCGCGGACTCCTGGCAGCGGCTTCGTTGAGCGAAGTGCGCATGCGCCGGCTGATGCGCATGCGCACTTCGCTCAAAGAAGCTGCTGCCCGGAGTCCGTGGCGCATCAGGCTGAGCCTAGTGCGCAGGCGCGGGATCTGGCAGAGGGTCGGGTAGGATTGCGGAGGCGGCGCAGAGCTAGGGAAGGCGCCGCTGGGTACCGGACGGCGAGGGGTGCGGCCGGGCACCCTGTATTAACGGACCTCCCTTTGGGCACCTTAAGTGAGTGATTGACAGGTTATAAAAACCATTTTTTTGTGCAAATAGAGCCACAGTGAAGTTTAATAATGCCAGCTTAGGATTCTTATTATTACTCCGGACATGAGCATATGTTTAGGTTATAGGGGTAAAAGCTCATGACAGAATCCCTTTAAATTTGTGTTCTGTTGGCACCATCTAATGGCGAATTTTGGGTACTGCATATCATTGTGTATTATTAGCTTTATATTGATTAATCTTTGATTGTATTTTAAATTATTGTATAATAAATCATTTATATTTTTTCATAGACGCTTGTACCCTATTCTTACTGATTGCACAAAATAATTAGTTTCTTAATCAAACTCTTTGGAGGTGTTTATATATGTCCACCTCGCGGATCAATATTATTTGCATAATTTTTCTTTTGATCCATTAGTTTTTTTAAAATATAAAGCATTTGCTTTATATCCCCGACATGCTGCAGGGAGAGCAGAGCCTCTAGGTGTAATGGCAACGCCCCCGTTGCTCCTAGAAGCTCATTTGCATATATTAAAACATCATTTTTCTCAGCATTACGGCAACATGGGACCAACACAGATGCCTTCAGCTGCCAAGCGCACATGTAACAGGTCAGCCAGTGTCATAGGTACAAATCTGCTGACAGATGCACTTTAAGTGACACCCAGCCCTGGATCCAGAGGGGCTCAAAAGGTCCCACTGCCCCATATGAGGGATCCAGGTGCATGGGATTGCTCAGGTAGCAAATTACAGTTTTGCATTAAGATCCAGGAGCTTCAAGCCGGATACATGTCAGATGAGAATTTTGTGGACCTAGGTTGTCTGGGTTGAGTCGCCCTCTTATCATTGAGGTCACTTGGTGATGATAAGTGACATTTTTAATCACTTGCACATTTTATCATGGTGGGTAACACGTGGACCTGGGTGGTTACAAGTGTCGTTTATATTTACAGGTCCAGGTCCGTTTCCAGGAGTCATTGAAGTTCAGGGGACGGGTGGAGGCCTCCTGGATTACAAGGCGAGCCTGCTGGCTAATAGAGGCTTTGCCACGCTGGCATTAGCTTACTATAACTATGAAGATCTACCTAAAGACATGAAGAAGCTTCGTCTGGAATACTTCGACTGGTAATGATGTATGAGCTCTCTCTTATGGTGGCATTCTGACTGGTACTGATGTGTGGGCACTCTCTTATGGGTGGCACTCTACATACCCCCCGCTCCGTATCCTGTGGTCGGCAACTTCCGGCACTCCAGCTGATTTGAAACTACAACTCCTAGCGTGCACACTTACTCGTCTGTTTTTTATAACTCCCATAGAAGTAAAAGGAGGATTCTGGGAGTTGTAGTTTAAGAACAGCTGGAGTGCGGGGAGGATGCTGATCCTCGATCTGGAGGAGAGCGGCTGCGCAGTGTAATTACGGCTGCCTCCCCCACAAGCTTGTCCATGGGTTGTGTCAGGTATTGCAGCTCGGCTCCATTGGAATTGATGGGGCAGAGCTGCAATACCACACACAACCTATGGACAGGGGTGGTGCTGTTTTTGGAAGAAAACAGACATGTTTTTCTAATCCTACACAACCCCTTTAAGTGCCTGTCCGGATGATGCATGTTATTACCTCCAGTTTGCATACCCGCTGCCCCCAAGAGAGTGGAGCATGTCTGCGCAGTGGTTCAGCGGAGCAGGCACGATGATGTCACTACCTGGCATCTGCCTGCGCTGAAGTCCTGATGGTAGAGTGTACGGTGGAGCAGGATGCTGGCGGCTCCCTGATTCACCATTGTACTCAACCATTTCCCCGTCCTGAGGGACTTTTTGCCTTCCTGTGAAAAATTGGGACTGTTGGAGAGAACTCACTTGAAAGAGACACTTCTGTGGCATTATATCCTGTACCCACGGATATAGCTATATGGCGGGCAGATTTAAAGGGCATCTCTCAGCAGATTTGTACCTATGACACTGGCTGATCTGTTACATGTGCGCTTGGCAGCTGAAGGCACCTGTGTTGGTCCCATGTTCATATGTGTCTGCATTGCTGAGAAAAATTATGTTTTAATATATGCAAATGAGCTTCTAGGAGCAACGGGGGCATTGCTGTGACTCCTAGAGGCTCTGCCCTCTCTGCAACTGCTGCACCCTCTGCACTTTAATTGACAGGGCCAGGCAGTGTAAATGTGATCACACCTGGTCCTGTCAATGAAAGTGCAGAGGACGTGGTCCTTGCAGGGAGAGCAGAGCCTCTAGGTGTAATGGTAACACCCCCGTTGCTCCTAGAGGCTCATTTGCATATATTAAAACATAATTTTCCTCAGTAATGCGGACAAATATGAACATGGGACCAACACAGATGCCTTCAGCTGCCAAGTGCACATGTAACAGGTCAGCCAGTGTCATAGGGACAAATCTGCTGACAGATGCACTATAAGTGACACCCAGCCCTGGATCCAGAGGGCCCCAAAAGGTCCCACTGCCCCATATGAGGGATCCAGGGGCATGGGATTGCTCAGATACCAAATTACAGGTTTTGCATTGAGATCCAGGAGCTTCAAGCCGGACACATTTCAGATGAGAATTTTGTGGACCTAGGTTTTCTGGGTCGGGTCGCCCCCTTATCATTGAGGTCACTTTGTGATGATAAGTGACATTTTTAATCACTTGCCCATTTTATCAAGGTGGGTAACACGTGGACCTGGGTGGTTACAAGTGTCGTTTATATTTACAGGTCCAGGTCCGTTTCCAGGAGTCATTGAAGTTCAGGGGACGGGTGGAGGCCTCCTGGATTACAAGGCGAGCCTGCTGGCTAATAGAGGCTTTGCCACGCTGGCATTAGCTTACTATAACTATGAAGATCTACCTAAAGACATGAAGGAGCTTCGTCTGGAATACTTTGACTGGTACTGATGTGTGGGCACTTTCTTATGGTGGCACTCTGACTGGTACTGATGTATGAGCACTCTCTTATGGTGGCAATCTGACTGGTACTGATGTGTGGGCACTCTCTTATGGTGGCACTCTGGTACTGATGTGTGGGCACTCTCTTATGGTGGCACTCTGACTGGTACTGATGTGTGGGCACTCTCTTATGGTGGCACTCTGACTGGTATTGATGTGTGGGCACTCTCTTATGGTGGCACTCTGACTGGTACTGATATGTTTGCACTCTCTTATGGTGGCACTCTGACTGGTACTGATGTGTGGGCACTTTCTTATGGTGGCACTCTGACTGGTACTGATGTGTGGGCACTCTCTTATGGTGGCACTCTGACTGGTACTGATGTGTGGGCACTCTCTTATGGTGGCACTCTGACCGGTACTGATATGTTTGCACTCTCTTATGGTGGCACTCTGACTGGTACTGATGTGTGGGCACTTTCTTATGGTGGCATTCTGACTGGTACTGATGTGTGGGCACTCTCTTATGGTGGCATTCTGACTGGTACTGATGTGTGGGCACTCTCTTATGGTGGCACTCTGACTGGTACTGATGTGTGGGCACTCTCTTATGGTGGCACTCTGACTGGTACTGATGTGTGGGCACTCTCTTATGGTGGCACTCTGACTGGTACTGATGTATGAGCACTCTCTTATGGTGGCACTCTGACTGGTACTGATGTGTGGGCACTCTCTTATGGTGGCACTCTGACTGGTACTGATGTGTGGGCACTCTCTTATGGTGGCACTCTGACTGGTACTGATGTGTGGGCACTTTCTTATGGTGGCACTCTGACTGGTACTGATGTGTGGGCACTCTCTTATGGTGGCACTCTGACTGGTACTGACATGTTTGCACTCTCTTATGGGTGGCCCTCTACATACCCCCCGCCCTGCTGTATCCTGTGGTGCCATACCTCCCGCACCATGCTCTCCCTGCTCCGCAGCACTTTGCCCCTGGTGCCCGGTGCCAGCCGCGCCATGTCCGCCGTGTCCCTGCTCGTCTCCCCGGGCCGCTGCCTCTTTGACGACCCCCTGCGGCTCCGGGTCCGCGGTCTGAGCCCCGGGCAGGACGTCAGCCTCCGCACCGCTCTGACGGACGAGGCCGGCCACCTGTTCACCTCCGTGGGCCTGTACCGAGCGGACAGCGGCGGGGAGCTGGACTTCAGCCGGAGCCCGGCCCTGGAGGGCGGCAGCTACACCGGAGTGGAGCCGGAGGGGCCCCTGTGGTCCCTGGAGTCCGAGACTCCCCTCAGGAGGCTGCTGAAGAAGGACGTGCAGAGCCCGCTCCAGCTCCGCTTCTCCCTGCACCAGGCCCACGACCCGCCCGGGGCTCTCCTAGCTGCTGCCGCCCAGGAGAGGGGCTTCATGGGGGAAGGGGTGACCCGGGTGCCAGTGCGGGAGGGACGGGTGCGGGGCAGCCTCTTCCTGCCGCCCGGTGAGTGCGGTTTTTACACAGTATAACGTGCATTGCAGTTGTCATCCGGCTTCCCCCTTGCCCTGACTGTCAGTGTGACAATGGTGTAAAGGAAAACTGGCTTAGTTGCCCCTAGCAACCAATCAGATCCCAGCTTTCATTTTCACAGCTCCTTTGGAAAATGAAAGATGGAATCTGATTGGTTGCTAGGGGCAACTACTCCAGTTTTACCTTACACTACTTTGATGAAGCTCCCCCAGTATGTAGTCACCCTGCTCACAGACTGGTCGTGCAGGAGCCCCGGTGACAACCCCAGAGGCGGTTGGTGGCCATACTGGATGTCACCCAGCTTTCCCCGAGACTGTAGGACAGGGCTCAGCAACCTTTAGCACCAGCTGCATGGGATTGCTCAGGGACCAAATTACAGGTTTTGCATTGAGATCCAGGAGCTTCAAGCCGGTTACATTTCAGATGAGAATTTTGTGGACCTAGGTTGTCTGGGTTGAGTCGCCCCATTACCATTGAGGTCACTTGGTGAGGACAAGTGACATTTTTAATCACTCGCCCATTTTATCATGGTGGGTAACAGTGGAGACACGTGGACCTGGGTGGTTACAAGTGTCGTTTATATTTACAGGTCCAGGTCCGTTTCCAGGAGTCATTGAAGTTCAGGGGACGGGTGGAGGCCTCCTGGATTACAAGGCGAGCCTGCTGGCTAATAGAGGCTTTGCCACGCTGGCATTAGCTTACTATAACTATGAAGATCTACCTAAAGACATGAAGGAGCTTCGTCTGGAATACTTCGAAGAAGCAGTAAACTATATGCTGCAACATCCCAAGGTCAGCGGGCTAATCCGAATATCTTTCACCTGGAAGAACCTCATGCACACGACCACATCTATTTTATGGGGCGCAAAATATGGATACTGGCCGTGTGCATGCCACCATTTTCTACTAGAACGGACAACGATAGGACATGTTCTGTAATTTGTGGCTCGGCAGCACAGAGGCGGACAGCACGCGTATGATATCCGTGTGCTATCTGTATTTTTTGCGGACCCATAGAAATAAATGGATCTTCAAAAAACAAGTGGATCTGACTCGACCAAAACTACGGTTTTGTGCATGAGGCCTAAAGGGGTTTTCAGAGGAAAAAGATCCCTATCCACAGGACAGGGCATAAGTGATCGTGTGGGGTTTGCCCACTAGGACCCCAACTGATCACACGAACGCAGGTCCCCCGTTTGACTGAAACAATAGTGACGCATGAGCCTCTGGCAGCCCCATTGAGTTTGAGTGGAGATACAATGCACATGCTTGACCATTGTTCCAATGACACGCCATCTTACCAAAAAGTTCTCACCCAGGGTTTCAGAATATAGCAACACAAAGCAGTAAAACATATAAAATATAAAGCTTTCTCGTTAATGGCATTGGGGGACACAGCACCATGGGTATACGCCCAGCTGACACTAGCAAAATAAAACTATTGGCTCTGCCCAGGTGGGCTGTACCCTCTCCACAGACACTAGGCTAATCCGTTTTAGTCTAGTGTCCGTAGGAGGCAGACATGACCTGCTCTGTTTTTTTTTTTTGCAGGTCTTTCGGCTTTTTAAAAAAAAATATATATTTTATTATTTTTTATTTTCTTCTGCAGGTCTCTGCCTGCTGCAGGATGGGGCTTCATCGTGGATACCCACTTTAGTTGCACCCCCTGCGGGCGCGTACTTTTCAGTACCTTGCCGGTCACCCAGTCCCCCATTGCTGCATCTGCAGTGGCATGCCGGGAATCCCACATAAGGGGTGAACCTGCAGCGCCTGAAGACGCCGGAGGGTAAGTATCTTCCCTGCGTCCCTGCCCCATGAGGTCCCCCATGTTAGCCCCCTTTTCAGGTCACGGGATGGGATTCCCTATTATTCCGGGTTCCCTTCTCCTCTCTGGCCACCCCCTCCTTTCCTCGGCCTCTCCTTCCAATTGCGTCCCTGGCTTTGGCGGGGACTAGGCCGCATTTTTCTCCGGCCTGTCCCCAGGCGCTTCTTTTGCCCCGTTTTTTCCCTCCCATGCGTCTCTTTCCCACAGGAGGCCCCCCCCACCTGTTTTTCTTTCTCCGGAGGACCCCGTTTTCCAGCGTTCCTTACCCGCTGACTGCGCACCCTTTTCAGCCACTTCATAAATCGAGGCCCCAGCTTTTCCTCAGTCTAGGCCGCATCCTTCTCCCCTGCCCCTCCTATCCCAATGAATCTGCTCCTGGGACCTCCTTTTTGGAGGGATTCCTCCCGTACTCTGGGGATCTCCTGTTATCTCTTGGTAGGGCAGCCTCTGGCTGGCAATTTTTTGCTTTTCAGGCTTCCTCTCAGCCTCCATGTCCTTTTCCTGAGAAGACTGTCCCAGCCTCCCCCCGGGGTCACCACGTACTTACGTGCGCCCATTGCAATAGGGCGTTGCCATGCGGTTAGCCTGACCCCCTTTGTAAGCAGTGCCTTGTCCACAGGCTCCTTCAGGGCTCCCCCCCCCCCCCCCCTTCTGCGTAGGTCCCTCCTTAATGGGCCCCTTCCCTGTCTCAGGCCATAGGGAATTTAGCCCCCCCTCACAATCCATGTTGGAGTTATTGGACCGTTTGCCTGCCCAAATGCGGCCGCCTCTGCCCCCCCAGGGACTGTTCTGCTGACTGGGTACGCTCACGCTCAGACAACAGGTCCAGTAATCGACCTAGGGTTGTCTCAACTAGGTCCTCTTCTGTGTGTTCGGGTCACTTCCAGGACAGGTCTGAGGCTGGGAATGATTCCTCTCCTATGCACTTTCCGCCACCTTGGGGGACACCTCTGACTCAGATTCTGTATCTGGGCAGAACATGATCCTGTCTGCAACCATACAGCCTAGGGTCTCCCCTCATAGGTCCCGCTCATCCTCTACATCCTGGCTTGCTCTGAGGGAATCACGTCAGGTACCTTTTACCTCATCGGGGGACTCCTCTGTACCGATTCTGTCTCGGAGCAGAGGATCAGGCGGTCTTCCACCATACAGGAATATCTGGGTGGTCAGAGACAACTGTCCACTGAGGGACGTTTCCTCTCCGTGGTTGGTTTACCCTTTAGGGGGGAGAGCAGCACGGGGTCTTTATTGTGGAGGTCCACTTTTGTAGCACCGCCTGCGGGCGCGTACCTCGTCGGTCATCCAGTCCCCCATTACTGCATCCGCAGTGGAGTACCGGTAATCCCACTCTAGTGCAAGTTTTCTGAAGGGGTGACCCTGTGGTGCCCGAAGACGCCAGATGGTGTGTATAAAAGTATATCTCCTTTGGTTGTAAAGGTACCTCCCATCCACGAAGGTACACCAATTTGCCGACTCTTTAGTGCAGGGGCTCTATGGTGGTGCAGGAACTCTATTCGACAATAAGGAGACGAGGTGGCCGAGTGGTTAAGTCGATGGACTGCTAATACATTATGCTCTGCACGCCATCCTGGTTCTATTGTGCACCACGTAGCCGTTTTACTTCCTCATCAGGTGATGTTTTCGTACCATCACCAGCCCTGTGCCCTGTTCGTGCAAACTGTGGTCTATTGGCTCTTGCACGGCTCTTTCTGGTTTAACTGTGGGCTGGGCATCAGGTTCCTCCTTCATGGTACCATCCCCAACTGAGGTTTTCATCCTTCCTCCCTGGTCCCAGTCTGCATTTGGAAACCCATTTCCGTCCCCCTCCAGTGGTGTACTTGTACCATCTCCAGGTGTTGTCTCTGTCAACCACCCCAGTTGCGGTATGTACCTGGTACCATGCGTCCCCCCCTTTCGGGGTGGGGGGGGGAGAAGTTGCGCCAGCGGGCATCTCTGCATTGTGAGTACTCATTTGGGGGGTACTGTGTCCGTTAGACTCCCGCAGTTATGCCTTACTCCTTCACATTAGGAGAATTCTTATGACAGTGCTGGCTGCAATGCTGACAACCTGTGCGGTATCCCTGCACCAGGCCTTCCCATAAGTCCCTTCATTTTGTGGTTTCGGGTGTGTGCTGGACACTGTCTCGGTGACACCTACCTGGGTGCACCAAGTTAGCACTTTCATTAGTGGTGTATTCCAGTGTGTGCAGGGCACCGCCTGTCGCATCTATTTGAATGCGAGTCCTCTCATTGCCCCTATCCTGGGCATGGTTTTTCTTTGTTGCAGGATGCATTATCTAACATGACCTCTTGGCCCTAATATGCACCAGGCAACCACATTTCCTCCACCTTGGGCTGGTTGTCAGCTATTATACTAGGCGTGTCCTTTGACAACCCTAGGACATACCCTATTTGTTAACGGGGTATTCCCACTCAGGGCTCCAGATGGCGACCAAAACGGTCGCCAATGCGCCTTAAAATTTGCAGACGGCGACAAGAGTTTTTAGTCTTGTCGCCATTTGCGACTGTACCGCCGCGATCCTGCGCAGCCTAAGTTCTCTTCAGTAGCACAGTGGAGAAGGAAGGAAGGAGTCCCTCCCTCTCCACTGTGACGCGGCCGCCACTACCACCAATGGGGAGATAGCAGGGGAGGAGCTGTCGCCACTGCGCCACCATTGAATGTAAAACATAAGTATAGGCAGCGGTATCACAGACCCGGCACCCAGCCTCAACCCATCCCCTTCATTGGTGGCAGTGGCAGATTACACTGCTGGGGTTCAGATCGTTACCATGGCAGCCAGGACGCTACTGAAGCCCTGGCTGCCATGTTCAGCTCCCTGCTGCTGTGTGAACAGGGCAGCAGGGAGATGTGTGAGATCCTATTCACCCTGATAGAGATCTATCAGGGTGAATAGCACAAGGTTCTAGTCCCTAAGGGAAGAAATGTTTTTTAACCACCTCAGCCCCCAGTGCTTAAACACCCTGAAAGACCAGGCCACTTTTTACACTTCAGCACTACACTACTTTCACCGTTTATTGCTCGGTCATGCAACTTACCACCCAAATGAATTTTACCTCCTTTTCTTCTCACTAATAGAGCTTTCATTTGGTGGTATTTCATTGCTGCTGACATTTTTACTTTTTTTGTTATTAATTGAAATTTAACGATTTTTTTGCAAAAAAATGACATTTTTCACTTTCAGTTGTAAAATTTTGCAAAAAAAACGAGATCCATATATAAATTTTGATCTAAATTTATTGTTCTACATGTCTTTGATAAAAAAAAAATGTTTGGGTAAAAAAAAAAAATGGTTTGGGTAAAAGTTATAGCGTTTACAAACTATGGTACAAAAATGTGAATTTCCGCTTTTTGCAGCAGCTCTGACTTTCTGAGCACCTGTCATGTTTCCTGAGGTTCTACAATGGCCAGACAGTACAAACACCCCACAAATGACCCCATTTTGGAAAGTAGACACCCTAAGGTATTCGCTGATGGGCATAGTGAGTTCATAGAACTTTTAATTTTTTGTCACAAGTTAGCGGAAAATGATGAGTTTTTTTATTTTTATTTTTTTTCTTACAAAGTCTCATATTCCACTAACTTGTGACAAAAAAAAAAAATTTCTAGGAACTCGCCATGCCCCTCACGGAATACCTTGGGGTGTCTTTTTTCCAAAATGGGGTCACTTGTGGGGTAGTTATACTGCCCTGGCATTCTAGGGGCCCAAATGTGTGGTAAGGAGTTTGAAATCAAATTCTGTAAAAAATGGCCAGTGAAATCCGAAAGGTGCTCTTTGGAATGTGGGCCCCTTTGCCCACCTAGGCTGCAAAAAAGTGTCACACATCTGGTATCTCCGTATTCAGGAGAAGTTGGGGAATGTGTTTTGTGGTGTCATTTTACATATACCCATGCTGGGTGAGAGAAATATCTTGGCAAAAGACAACTTTTCCCATTTTTTTTATACAAAGTTGGCATTTGACCAACATATTTATCTCACCCAGCATGGGTATATGTAAAATGACACCCCAAAACACATTCCCCAACTTCTCCTGAATACAGAGATACCATATGTGTGACACTTTTTTGCAGCCTAGGTGGGCAAAGGGGCCCAAATTCCTTTTAGGAGGGCATTTTTAGACATTTGGATACCAGACTTCTCACACTTTGGGGCCCCTAAAATGCCAGGGCATTATAAATACCCCACATGTGACCCCATTTTGGAAAGAAGACACCCCAAGGTATTCAATGAGGGGCATGGCGAGTTCATAGAAACAAAAAATTTTTGGCACAAGTTAGCGGAAATAGATTTTTTGGATTTTTTTCTCACAAAGTCTCCCTTTCCGCTAACTTGGGACAAAAATTTCAATCTTTCATGGACTCAATAAGCCCCTCAGCAAATACCTTGGGGTGTCTTCTTTCCAAAATGGGGTCATTTGTGGGGTGTTTGTACTGCCCTGGCATTTGAGGGTCTCCGCAATCATTACATGTATGCCCAGCATTAGGAGTTTCTGCTATTCTCCTTATATTGAGCATACGGATAATGAGATTTTTTTTTTCCGTTCAGCCTCTGGGCTGAAAGAAAAAAAATGAACGGCACAGATTTCTTCATTCGCATCGATCAATGTGGATGAAAAAATCTCTGCCAAAAAAAGAAAAAGGAGGGGAAAGGCGTCTGCCAGGACATAGGAGCTCCGCCCAACATCCATACCCACTTAGCTTGTATGCCCTGGCAAACCCGATTTCTCCATTCACATCAATCGATGTGGATGAATAAATCATTGCCGGGATTTTTTTTTTTATATATATACAAAGTGTTTGCCAAAGTATATGAACACCGCCACCTCCTCAGCTCATATGCCTCGGCAAACGTATCTTTTACTGCAGAGGAGAAATCTCGTCTTGCAGCGCCGCATACACCGACTTGCGTGTAATCTGACAGCAGCGCAATGCTTCTGTCCGAATGCACATCAGTGCTGCAGCTAGTCGATCGGTTGGTCCACCTGGAAGGTAAAAAAAACTAAACAAAAAAGAAAAAACCAGGCCGCAACGCAATAACTTTATTAACTTTAGAACAGAACATATTAACTTTTTTTTAACTTTTTTAACTTTTTTACTTACCGGTAATTTTTTTTTTGTTTAGTTTTTTTTACCTTTATAGAACAAACCTCTCCTTCCCCATGGGACAATGTGCAAAGCGCAAATCGCCCAAAGATGTGGCGAAGTACGTTATGCACTTTATCCCAGGTGAAAGGAGAGGTTTGCAGCAGCTGTGAGAGAAAGGGCCCTAATAGCCCTGTGTGCCTGTCCTGTGAGATGCAATCCCTATGCTAGGTGTACCTGTGTGTGGTACTTCCGGAAACACTCACCAAAGCATAGGGCAGGGTGGTCAGGACAGTCAGGACAGAAATAGCGGGTGTCACGCCTTATTCCACTCCTGCTACAGACACGACATCTTTTTCGGGGTGACGGTTGGGTTGAGGTACCAGGAACGACACTGGGGAAATGTCGCTCGTGTAGACGGCTAACTACACTGGTGGATGGGGCCACGGAACCTCCTGGATACAGGAGGTTATCGATGATCTCTTCCTGGAATTTGAGGAAGGATCCTGTTCTCCCAGCCTTACTGTAGAGAACAAAACTATTATACAGCGCCAATTGAATTAAATATACAGACACCTTCTTATACCAGCGTCTGGTTCTGCGGGAAACTAAATACGGAGACAACATCTGGTCATTGAAGTCCACCCCTCCCATGAGCGCATTATAGTCGTGGACACAGAGGGGCTTTTCAATGACACGGGTTGCTCGCTCAATTTGGATTGTCGTGTCTGCGTGAATGGAGGAGAGCATGTAAAACGTCACGCTTGTCTCTCCATTTCACCGCGAGCAGTTCTTCGTTACACAAGGCAGCCCTCTCCCCCCTTGCAAGACGGGTGGTAACCAGCTGTTGGGGGAAGCCCACGCGACTAGTTCGCGCGGTGCCACAGGCGCAAATCCGTTCTAGAAACAAATGCCTAAAGAGGGCCACACTTGTGTAAAAATTGTCCACATAAAGATGGTACCCCTTGCCGAATAAGGGTGACACCAAGTCCCAGACTGTCTTCCCACTGCTCCCCAGGTAGTCAGGGCAACCGACCGGCTCCAGGGTCTGATCTTTTCCCTCATAGATCCGAAATTTGTGGGTATAGCCTGTGGCCCTTTCACAGAGCTTATACAATTTGACCCCATACCGGGCACGCTTGCTTGGGATGTATTGTTTGAAGCCAAGGCGCCCGGTAAAATGTATTAGGGACTCGTCTACGCAGATGTTTTGCTCGGGGGTATACAAATCTGCAAATTTCTGGTTGAAATAGTCTGAGGGGCCGAATTTTGTGGAGCCGGTCAAAAGCTGGGTGGCCTCTGGGACGGGAGGTGGTGTTGTCGCTAAAATGCAGGAAACGGAGGATGGCCTCAAATCGTGCCCTGGACATAGCAGCAGAGAACATGGGCATGTGATGAATCGGGTTCGTGGACCAATATGACCGCAATTGCTTGATTTCACCAATGTGTAGGCTCCAATCCTGGTGGAGTACCTGGGTCATCACTGGATGCTCTATGCGACAGGGATTCGCCGCGGTGTGAGCACCAGCTGCTACTGCAGTTCTCGGGTCATCGCTGGACGTCCTCTCTGACATGGTCGTGGAAGGACTGGTGAGCACTATACACTTGCCTATGTGGGGTGAGTTTTCCACTGCTGGCTCCCGTATCGAATATAGCCCCTTGGTTTTTTCCATAGCCAGACATCCTCTGTACTCCCTTCTGTTTTCGGAGTAGTTGGCTACTGCCAGACGCTCTTTTTACTTGGCCTTGCCTTCATGTATGCCCCGGTCAATCCTCTTCCCCCTCTTGGGGGTTTTCACTGTGCTTGGCAGATAGCTGGTTGCTACATGTTAGTGTAGCCGCTTTCAGCGTCCGCTGGCGAATCCGGCAACCTTTTCAGCCATATGGGTGTCCGTGATTATTGATGACAGCCAAGGTACTGTACTTGCCCCTTTGGGGGCAGTGTATACAGTATGGCAGTCACTACACTTAGCATAGTTAGTTAACCATGGCTGATGTTTTTTTTCTCTATAGTGGCTCCTTTACATTTTCCTTCGATAGCCAGCTATTATTCTCTGGTGGGCCCCTCTTGGGTTTCTTTTCTGACTCCTATGGTCGCAGGTCCATCTAGCTTGATAGCCATTTTCCTTTGATAGCCAGCTATTATTCTGCGGATGTGGTCCACTCCTGTGGGCCTCTTTTGGGCTTCTTCTGAGTTATTTTGCTTGGGGTCCCTGCTCCTATGGTCGCAGGTCCATCTAGCTGGCCGATTCCCTCTGGGGCAGCTACTCATGGCATCTCTATATGCTCTGTAGGGGAGCAGCTTCTTTGGGCCCAGTTGGTTCCTTTTTCTCCTGGGTCCCCATAGGTTTGTTTCCTTCTTGCGTCTCCTGGGAGCTGATTGCTCTACAGAGCAATTTACCTTTATAGTGACCATTAGGGGAATGGTGCCTTCCCTGTGTATGGGAACGCTTTCTCCTTTGGCTGTTCAGGGTCTTCTCTTCTCTACTCCAATATCTTTCAGGCAAGTATGTCTCTATTCATATTTCCAGGGCATGCGACTGGTCGCGTTTTTCCTGAGCCTTCTTGTGGTCAGGGTTCCCTCTGGCCTTACATTTCCTGTTTTCCTGGGGATAGATTCTTCCCCCATTTTTTCAGGAAGGCATGCCCTTACGTGCACTCCTCCTAGCCATTGCCACGTTCTCCCTTTTCCCCAAGAGGGTGGCTGCATTCTTGGGTAGGATGGGGTCCTACTTTCTCCTTCTCAGGTGTTTCTCTCCTCTCACCTGTTTTGTGGTGGAAGGAGGCTTGCTCTCTTCCCAGTCTGACTGTTGCGATTTCTTCTCTCGGAGCGTTCTGTCACCTGTGCCTCCCTGTTTCCTCTCTACCCTGGCATCTGCTCCTGCGCCTACAAATGGCATTTACTACAGCAGGGGATGTCCTTGGTCTGAGACCATTCGGAGAGGTTTTCCTTGCCAGGTCCTTTTACTGGCTGAGTTCCTTTGTGTGGTGAAACCAACCTCACCACTGGAGGGGCCTGGCTACTAGGATTATGGTCCCTCTCATCAGCCAGGCTTCCTTTGTTCACAAAGGACTTGTACTAACTTGAACCCCTGGTCTAATTCGTGCCATTTTGGGATGTTAAATGTCTATGTGTATTGTAAAGGGTGGGACATTGTATACGTTGAGTAGTGAGGTCTGTTCCATTGTCTCTCTGTGTGTATTGGCGATTTCCTTTGTCCTGAGAGATAATCAAATTATTTCTCGGTTGTCTCCAGGACAGAAGACATTGTGTATTCTCCTGCCTGTGATGATTACATCAACCCAGTGTGAGGTGGTTATGTCAGGCAGAGGGGAGGATTTTGTGTGGGAGTGTCTGAGTGTATTGTACGTGGTTATTGGCTGTTTTTACAAAACCCTGTGGGTGGTAACCTTGTTGGAAAATGTGTATAAATCAATGCTTGTGTGTTAAAATAAAGAGTTCCTGTTTTTACCCTTTACCATGTTGAGGCTGGTGTTTGGGTAACTGATCGACACTGGGGGATTGCTATACGCTGAAGATTTGCTATACTCCCCTGGCATAACTACTAGCTCTTGTAAGAGCTGTTCCTGCTCTCTGGATGTAAGAGAGGTTCACCCACTAGAGCCTTGTCGTAGGTCCAGGGTGGGTAGGAGACGGTAAGGCCTCAACCAAGCTTCGGTGGTTCGTGGGGTCTGCAGCGCTTACGGTGTCAAGTGGAGTGCTTGGGGACCTCGGTAGGCACTAGTAGCATCTATCAACGGAGGTACCCGGTCGGGGTGCTAGGAGATCCGTTACACTTTGTTTCTAGGCCTTACGGAAATTGGCTCCTGTTTGCCACTGGGTATTCCTCATTGTCTTCCTTTTGCTTGCCCTCCAGGACGTTGTTTTCCTTCTGTCAGGACTTCTGTCCTTTCCCAGGCATTTTCTCCTCTGACAGGTTCCCTCGCTGGCTTTTTGGGACTATCTTATCTTCTTGCTGGATTTGTCTTCTTCTAGATCCTTCTCCTAGGGCATATTTATATATGTTGTTTGGCTAGGTCACTTCCAACGGTTGTTTTCCTGTGGTGATGCCCTCCTGTTTTATCAGTGGGGAGCAGGGGATCTTCCAGTTCCTTCCTCTGGCTCACCAGTGTGCATTTGTTCACCTTTGTTTCTACGCAGGACATCTGCCCTGCTTCCTCTCCTCCAGCTAGGTGTTTCCCTTTGCATTTTCTTGCATTTGGGATTTTGCTCCCAGACACTTGTCCTGCGATTCTGGCAGTCTCCCTCTATTTATCCCTTGGGATTCTTCCTGGTCCTGGAGCCTCTCGGCTCATTCCTTAGTTTTCCTTTCCCCCATTTCATGCTATATGGCCTCTACTGGTCCTGTTGGGTCAAAGGTTTTACTGCACCTGTACTCCCAAACGTTTGCATGGCTTTTCCTACCCTCTCGGACTGCTTTGAGACGTCCTATGGTGCTGTGTCCCCCAATGCCATTAACGAGAAAATTGGATTTTTTTACTTACCGTAAAATCCCTTTCTGGTTCCATGCATTGGGGGACACAGATCCCACCCTCTGTTTTTACTTTCTCTCTCTGTCACCGGTCTGTTCTCTTTTCTTCCCCGGCCCAGGACTTGTTGGTTCCTTGCTTCTGTTCTCTCTCCTACTGCTATTGGTACAAACTGATTAGCCTAGTGTTTGTGGAAAGGGTATAGCCCACCTGGGCAGAGCCAACACTTTTCTTTTGCTAGTGTCAGCCTCCTAGTGGCAGCGGGGCATATACCCATGGTGCTGTATCCCCCAATGCATTGAACGAGAAAGGGATTTTACGGTAAGTACAAAAATCAAATTTTTGTATTGCCATAATCTAATTTACCCACAGATTAAACTTAAAGGAGATGTGCAGGCAGCATATTTTGATGACCTATCCTCAGGAAGGGTCATCAATATCTGATCGGCATCCTCAGGATAGGTTGTCAATATCTGATCGGCGGCGGTCCGACACTGAGCACACCCTTTTAATCAGCTGTTTTAAAAGGACGTGGCTTTCCATTAGAGCACTACTTCCGCTTCATTACACTGCCCTTCGTCTTGGAAGTACAGTGTAATTACAACTACTCGCTCCATTCACTTGAATGGAACAAGTACTTGTAATTACACTGTAAGGGAAACGACAGGCAGTGTAATGAAGAGGAAGCAGCGCTCACATGGAGTGCCGCCTCCTCTTGGTGACCTATTCTGAGGATTCCGATCAGATATTGATGACCTATCCCTATCCTAAGGATATATATATTGCCTACACAACCCCATGAAAAGGGTTTTCTGGAGTAGAATACGGGTGGTTTATCCTCAGGATAAGTCATCTGCCTGGCAGAGGTTTGACTCCCGACACTGCTGTTTGAAGATGCCTAAGTTCTGTGGCTCCTTACAAGCACAGCGCTGTACACTTTATAGTGGCAGTTATTAGTATTGCAGCCCAAGCCCGTTGGGACTGAGTTGTGTCTGGGCCAATGACCCATAAACATGACGTCACTGGTCTAAGAAGAGGCTGCAGCGCTCCCCGGAGCCCCGCGGCCTCTTGATACAGATTTTTTTCTGGTGTTGAATACATGAAGTGCTCCTATCTACAGGATACAGACAGATCATTTACTGTTCTCTGTCTTCCAGGTGAAGGGTCCGGGGATAGGTCTCCTTGGCCATTCTAAAGGTGGAGACTTGGTGCTTTCTATGGCCTCCTTCCTTAAAGGTATAGCGGCCACAGCTGTTGTGAATGGCTCGGTGGCGAATTCTGTCGCAGTCCTTCACTACAAGGACAACACTCTGCTTCCTATTGGCTTTGATGCTAGAAAGTTAAAACACCCTGAGCCAGGAGTGGGCGATATCCGTGATGTATTTCATAATCCGCTAGAAGAGGCTAACCGCAAGAGCCTTATTCCTGTTGGGAAAGCCGACTGCAAGTTTCTGTTTATTGTGGCAGAAGATGACAGGAACTGGAAGAGTGACTTTCACGCCCAAGCGGCGTGCCAGCTTCTGCAAGAGGAAGGCAAAGAAAAGCCTGAAGTGGTGTACTATCCCAAAGCCGGCCATTACCTAGAGCCGCCCTATTTCCCCTTGTGTAAGGTGTCTGTGC
This sequence comes from Bufo bufo, assembly GCF_905171765.1. Classification (NCBI taxonomy): domain Eukaryota; kingdom Metazoa; phylum Chordata; class Amphibia; order Anura; family Bufonidae; genus Bufo; species Bufo bufo. The sequence goes on from NC_053399.1 coordinate 31,516,194, forward strand.
ACAGGCTTGTTGGTATTCCCGTGGTTTGGGGAGGAGAACCAAAAGCTCATGCAATGGCACAAGTGGACTCATGGCAGAGAATTCAGGCCTTCTTGCACAAGCATCTCAAAAGTTGCCTGGAGAATAAATTATGACCATATTGTATTATGAGCACATGGCCTTAAAGGGATTCTGTTAAAGGGGAATATTAATTATTAATATTTTGCATTAGAATTAATATTAATAAATAGTGCTATTGTTAACTCTGCCTATTTCCTTTATTCTACCTGTTGCGCTACCTTTTTCTGAACTGCGTGCCCTGAATTACGGCGGCGGCAAAAGACTATAGGCTGTATTTGAATAATAAAATATTTATTAATCCAATAACACGTTTACAGCACTATAATAAACCTAATTACACTAACACTATATAATTCCAACTATAATTCCACCCCAAAATCTATCAAAAACGTACACACACGTAATAGCAGCACCCTCCCAAACCTAACTACTACAAGCTGTCCCTACAGGGTAAAAAGGGTTCATTTACAATATACAGGGGTTAACAGGGCAATATAGGTTCCAATGAAGGGGTTAAATGCAGTGATAAGGGTACTGCAGGGGTTAAATGCAGTGATAATGGCACTGCAGGGGTAAATGCAGGGACCGCGTATTGAAGGGGGTTAATGGGCGTAGGAGTAAATGATAATGCAGGGGTGATATTGCAGGGAGTAGGGATATATATTGTAGGAGTACAAGGCAAGGTGAGCAATACAGGGGTTAATAATACTCAGCCAATGTTCATAGTCTCTGTTTCTGGAGGGGCTGCTCGGCTCAACTCATGTCCAACCCCTTTAACTTTAATCTGTGTGTGAAGTCCTACCTCTGTTTGTGGCGATGAGCCCAACAGAGCGAGAGAGAGTGGCCCCTTTGTCCTGGCTTGGGCTAATATAAGCCCATAGCAGCCCACCTCCCCCCTGCTCAACCTAAGGCGCAGGGATATGACATCATCTTGTGTGTGTGATGGAATACCTGCACTCAGACTGTAACAGATAACTGCCAATTGGCCCCCTAAAGGCTCAGGATCTGTACAGACAAAGATACAAAATAATTCCTGTCCAATGTGTAAATAAGAGCACCCCTAGATACACCATGGCACCACACGCCCATGTCATAAACAATCCCTAAACAGAAGGTGGGGGAGAGCATAATAACTAGGCTGGTGTGTGTGTGTATATATATATATATATATATATATATATATATATATATATATATATATATATGCACTCCCTTCTACAGGTTCTCCGGGATTAATCAGTTTTTAGCAAGTGCCCACTGCCTGTCACGCTTTGGTGTGGGACGGAAACACCACACCGAGCATAAGGGGGAACAGGGAATCAGGCCTGAGAACTAGGAAAGGAAGATGGACAGTACACCTCCTAGTAAAACCCTAACCAAAATCCTGACTGACTACCAGTATGAACAGACCCCAGAGGTAGGTGTGTTCATACACAGGAATACCTAGAGGCCTATCAAGCCCTATAGGACCCTGGTACTAATGGCAGGGACGACACTACCTGATGCGAACATTAGCATACAGGGCGGGAGAATTTAATGGGGGCCACGGAGCGGCGCCCCGAAAAAAATAATAAGCGCTATTAGATCCACGCTGTATGCCCTACATACCCTGATACTTAGTTTATAAAGTCTGGACCCATGAAAGGTCCTCTTTAATGGCCAGTTACTCTCTGTTACCCACATCATAATTTCTCTTTGCGGAAGAGTTTTTTTTTTGAGAAATAGGCACATGGACACGATTTACCAGGTGACAGGCCCTGCGATTAAACTGCTCCTACCCCCACCTCGGACACGTCCACTTCCACAATAAAAGGTTGTGATAGATCCGGCTGCACCACTATAGGGGCAGAAGAGAAGCATTCCTTTATCGCAGAAAAGGCTCGCAAGGCCGAATCAGACCACACTGAGACATCTGTCCCTTTCTTAGTCGTGTCAGTTAAGGGTTTTACTATTGTCGAATAATTCTAAATAAATTTTAGGTAATAGTTGGTGAACCCCAAAAACCGCATAAGAGCCTTCAGTTTTTCAGGTCGATCCCAGTCCAATACAGCACAGACTTTCTCTGGATCCATTCGAAAACCTGAAGATGACAGCAAGTACCCCAAAAACTGCACCTCGTGTACAGCAAAAACACACTTCTCTAATTTACGTACAATTTATTGTCCTTTAGGATCTGTAACATAACGTGATCCTGATGTGTTTCCACGTCTGGAGAATAAATTAGAATGTCATCCAAATACACGACTACAAACCTCCCCACAAGGTGATGAAAAATGTCTGAAGCTTTGGTCAACCCGAAAGGCATGATCAGGTTCTCAAAGTGACCCTCTGGGGTATTAAAAGCCGTCTTCCATTCATCCCCTTCCTTGATCCTGACCAGATTATATGCCCCACTTAAGTCCAACTTGGAGAACACCTTGGCACCAACAATCTGGTTAAACAAATCGGGAATCAAAGGAAGAGGGTAAGGATCACGGACACTAATCCGATTGAGTTCATGGAAATCCAGACATGGCCAAAGACCTCCGTCCTTTTTTTTTTTTTTAAAAAAAGAACCCTGCTGCCACTGGAGGCTTGGAAGGTCTTATGTGTCCTTTAGCCAAACTCTCAGTAATATACTCTCTAATGGCCAGTCTTTCAGGTTCAGAAAGGTTAAACAAACTAGATTTTGGCAATTTAGCTCCGGGAATAAGGTTGATAGGACAATCATATTCCCTATGCGGAGGTAAATCCTGGCATCCACTCTCAGAAAACACGTTGGCAAAATCAGATATAAAAGAGGGAAATGTCTTAGTAGTTAAAACAGAAAAGAATGTATTGAGACAATTATCAATGCAATAATCACCCCAATCTGTCTAGCTTGCCAATCGATGGTTGGATTGTGCTTGCTTAACCACGGTAAACCCAGAACCACCGATGCAGGGAGACCCTCCAACACCAAACACGAGATAAATTCTTGATGAAAGTCACCCACTCTTAAAGGGATGTCATGCGCCACTTGAGATAAACACTTCTGAGTTAGAGGTGCAGAATCAATAGCAAAAACAGAAATATTTTTTTTCTAATGCACTCGGTGACAACCTGTGCACACGGGCGAACTGAGCATCAATCAGGTTCACCCCTGCCCCACTGTCGATAAACACCTCAAACCCCAGTTTTTGACTCAAGCGCCACCTCAGCAGCCAGGAGAAATCGGGTACTACCAGTAAAAGACAAATGCACATTTTCTGACTCTCCTCTCACCTCTCCAAGAGTCAGATGGGAATTAAATGCCCCTCTCTTTTCTTTTTGGCGTTGAATGCATGGACATACTCTGATAAAATGTCCCTTTTGTCCGCAAAAAAACTACTCCCTTCCTATTACCAGTATGCTTAAAAGCGGATCCAGGAGTAGCTCCCCCTAATTGCATGGGTTCGTCCCCAGACATAAACCCAGGAGTAGCTTCACCCAAAGTATCAGGGGAGGATGATACATCATTTAATAGTACGTCCTGAGAGTGGGGGCCCCTAGATCTCTCTCTCAGGCGTCTATCAATGCGTATAGCAAGAGACATAGCAGCCTCCAGAGACACTGGGGTTTCATGAAAGGCCAAGGCTTCCTCCAGCCGCTCTGATAACCCTTGACAAAACTAGCTACGGAGGGCAGGATCGTTCCACTCCCAATCCATAGTCCACCTCCTAAACTCAGTGGAATGATCACCCTGACGAAGGCTGGCAGCTTGGTTTTGGCTAGAGAGGTCCGATCCGGATCATCACAGATAAGACCCAAAGCTTCGAAAAATTCATCTACCGATCAGAGAGACTGTGATCCAGTCGGCAGAGAAAAAGCCCATGACTGCACATCCCCCTTAAAGGGAGTCTGTCACCACATTTGAGCATATTAGACTGATCAAATAGCGTTATTTGTGCCACCCAGAACTTAGAAACGGTACCTTTGTTGTATCTAATGGAGTTTTCTTTCAGCCAAAAATGAACTTTTAAGATTCTGTAAATGCACCCTCTCAAGTGCCCAGGGCGGCGTCTCAATCGTCCGAGCCCCAGGCAGCACCTCCTCAACGGCTCATAATCCCGCCCTTCGTGTGCCTCTGCCCCCCCTTTACTCTCCTCCATGCGCCCGCTACGAATTTGACCGCGCAGCCGCAGTGGAAAAGGAGAGAGGAGGAGAGTAAACGGGTGGGTACTTTGGGTAGGTGACTTTCCCAGTCGGTACTGTGGATGACAATATTGTCCAGGTAAGCCGAAGCGTACCGATGATGTGGACGAAGCACAATGTCCATAAGTCGCTGAAAAGTGGCGGGGGCGCCATTTAGACCAAAGGGTAACACCTTATAGTGATACAGCCCCTCAGGTGTGACAAAGGCAGTTTTCTCTTTAACAGCCACTATTAAGGGCACCTGCCAGTACCCTTTCGTGAGGTCCAAAACAGAAAAGTACTGTGCTTCTCCTAACCTTTCGACTAGCTCATCCACCCGGGGAATGTGATACGTGCACTGGTGGATCCAGAGGGGGGGCAACGGGGCAATTGCCCCCCTCCGAGCTGCTCAGAAGTGGGGGGCGGCGGCGGCAGGGCACAGGGAGATGAGTGCTTCCATTGTGGAAGCGCTCATCTCCATAGCCATCTGTATCGCCGTCCTCAGGACAGCTATACAGATGCCTGTGCTATGGGGCAGGGGAGGGAGAGGCGTGTCCCTTCCCCTTCCTTTGATAGGCTGCTGGCACTAGGCCGGCAGCCTATCAGAGGCGGGTGCAGGCGGCGCAATGACGTCATTGCGCCGCCTGAGCCGTACAGCGCAGGACACAGGCCAGAAGAGGCCTGCATTGCATCGCTGACATGGAGGTAAGGCTCTTTCACACCTGCGTTCTTGTCTTCCGGCATAGAGTTCCGTCGTCGGGGCTCTATGCCGGAAGAATCGTGATCAGGATTATCCACATGCATTCTGAATGGAGAGAAATCCGTTCAGGATGCATCAGGATGTCTTCAGTTCCGGTACGGAACGTATTTTGGCCGGAGAAAATACTGCAGCATGCTGCGCTTTTTGCTCCGGCCAAAAATCCGGAACACTTGCCGCAAGGCCGGATCCGGGATTAATGCCCATTGAAAGGCATTGATCCGGATCCGGCCTTAAGCTAAACGTCGTTTCGGCGCATTGCCGGAGCCGACATTTAGCTTTTTCAGAGTGGTTACCATGGCTGCCAGGACGCTAAAGTCCTGGCAGCCATGGTAAAGTGTAGCGGGGAGCGGGGGAGCAGCATACTTACCGTCCGTGCGGCTCCCCGGGCGCTCCAGAGTGACGTCAGGGCGCCCCAAGCGCATGGATCATGTGATCGCATGGATCACGTCATCCATGCGCATGGGGCGCTCTGACGTCATTCTGGAGCGCCCCGGGAGCCGCACGGACTGTAAGTATACCGCTCCCCGCTCCTACTATGGCAACCAGGACTTTAATAGCATCCTGGGTGCCATAGTAACACTGAAAGCATTTGGAAGACGGTTCCGTCTTCAAATGCTTTCAGTACACTCCGGATCCGGAGTGTAATTCCGGCAAGTGGAGTGCACGCCGGATCCGGACAACGCAAGTGTGAAAGAGGCCTAAGTATAAGTGTTTTTTTTTTTTAGATGTACAATACTTTTACTGGCACATGATTGAAGGGGGGGGGGGGGGGCTCTTGTTACTGGCACATGATGGGGGGGGGGCTCTTGTTACTGGCACATGATGGGGGGCTCTTGTTACTGGTACATGATGGGGGGCTCTTGTTACTGGCACATGATGGGGGGCTCTTGTTACTGGCACATGATGGCGGGCTCTTGTTACTGGCACATGATGGGGGGGCTCTTGTTACTGGCACATGATGGGGGGCTCTTGTTACTGGCACATGATTGGGGGGCATCTATGGGGGCACATTTTGCTGGCACATTATTGGGGGGCATCTATGGGGGCACATTTTACTGGCACATTATTGGGGGGCATCTATGGGGGCACATTTTACTGGCACATTATTGGGGGCACCTTTTACTGGAACATTATTGGGTGGCACTATGGGGGCCTTTTTACTGGCACATTATTGGTGGGCACTATAGGGGCATTTACTGAGGCCACAGAGAAGGGGTATTTTATATGGGGGGCTCTGTATAGTAGCATTTTATACTGGGACACATTATGGTGGGTACTATGGGAAAGGGGGGAGAGGAGCACTATGGGGTCATCTACGGGGGGCACTTAGAAGGGGTATTTTATACTTGCAAATTATGGGGGACACTGAGGGCATCTACTGGGGCACAATATATGGGGCATTTTATACTGTACATTATGGGGGGCACTAGGAGGAAGGGGGGAGAGGAGCACTATGGGGGCATTTACTGGTGGCACTATATAGGGGTATTTTATACTGGCACATTATGGGGGCACTATGGGGACATTAGCTCAACTGGGGGCATTACAAGGGGGTATTTTTTGCACTGTCACATTATAAGGAGATTTTTTTTTCTACTGGGGGGGGGCATTATGGTGGGCTTTATTACTCCCCCATGGTATGACCCCCTAGTAGCAGCACCAGCCTCTCCCTGTTCTGTGACCCCTCTGCCTCTTCTCCAAATCCTTATTATGAAATCTTTCTCATTAGGATAAAACCCATCAGCTCCGCCGAGCCCCCGGCCAAAGTGTTGAAGTGGTGTCCGAGATCCCCAAGGGCCAAGCCAAGTAACTAAGTTTTCATGTGAAATATGTTTGTTATACACATATAGCCTACACTGTGCCACACAATATACAATATACCTCTACACTGTGTAGTCTGTTCTATAAGCACCACATTGTTTTGTGGCGGCGGACAGAAAATAATCTGGAAGTGCCCCTCCCGAGACCAGGCTTATGATCCGCCACTGATGCGCACATATGCAAAGAGGGGGAAAGGGGCGCCCTCTCCTTATGAATATACTGGACTCCTAAACTCCATGTCCGATGGATTATTTCAGCGCTCCCTGTAGTAAAATGGCATAATCTTTTTATCATTTTGGCTACTAGTAGTGAGGACCTGTAGCTGTAATAAGCCGGTATATTCTTTCAGTGCTCTTAGTAGCCAAATGGCACAACTTTTGTGTGGTTTTGGCTTATAGTACATAGGACAACGTATTAAACTGACATCTGCTAAAAAAATAAAATCACATGGCAACTTGCTGCAGAAATGTCTGTGACTAATGGCATGCCCACACAACGGATTTTGGCACATATTCTTGTTCTTATTGTCAGTGGGAACGCTGGGACAGTTTATAGTGCATAGCACAAAAAATGCATTATGTAACTTTTTAGTGTGGGATGGGGGGTGCGTGGTGTGTGGATTAGCCCCATCGAATGGGGCTAAATCTGCATGCAGACCTCTGGTAGAAATCAGGTCAGCCTTGGATTTCTGCTAAGAATTTTTCTGTGGCAAAATCCACCGTGTGCTCCGTACCCTATCAGTTCTATACATATAGTTTCTGCAACACATTCATGGATTTCTGCAGTCTCCATTAAGACGGCAGGGAAAGTCGCAAGAAATTTCTGCAACAAATCTGTCGCGTGTGACCTTGCACTAACTGAGCAATGCAACTATAAGTATTGAATGATGCACTATTTATATAGGTAACACAATGGGCAAAGTAGATTGTACTGACATGGCTACAATCTGACATCTGATGGTAATAGTAAGGTGTGATTTTTATATTGTTAATTACATTCACATGAAAGAATATATTTATTAGAAACCTGCAGATTTGCTGATGATGCTCTGTGATTCCTACTAGAATTTGATACGACTGGATTTTGCATTGGAACCCCCGGTAGAAATATCAAAAGAGCTGCACCTATTCAAACATACTATTTCTAGTCAGTATATAGCAGCCATCTGCACAGATCTAAACTTTTGATTTGTCTCTATGACATCAAAAGTTCTAAAGTGACCCATTAACTACTTTGTGCCACTTTGATGCCTGTTTTTTTTTGCCAACTTTTTCTGTTTCATGGCCATTAGGGGTCTCACTGCCTGTGGTCAGGCAAGATCCATCCCTAGTAACAGAGTCACAGAAAATGGCAGAGAGGAAGTTGGGGCATGTCAGAGCTAGTGAGATCCTGAGCCTGATGAAAGGACTGCTTCTACACAGCTGTTGAGGAGCATAGGAGCCTTCTGTGTGTCTGTAAGGGTGATCTCTCCCTCCTTACCTGGTCTGTGAGCTCTGGAGCTTAGAACAAACACAGTGGGAAGTCAGGGAAAGGATGTAGTACAATGCTGGCAGATTCCACAGAAGGGAGATGCCCCTGCTTGTGGGAGAAATGCATCTAGCTGTGCAGCTGAAAGAGGGCATAATATGGCTTATAAAAACATTAGGGAAACCCAGAAGAGACCTGCTCCTTCACAATTATGATTGTACAAAGAAGCACAGCCATTAGGAAAACTCAGGTACGCGTTAAGTTTACATGTTGCTGATATGCCTGCTGTATTCAATTCATTTAGTGGATCTAATTCACAAGAGGCAAGGATAAACCTGCTTGTTATTTTTCCGTGACATGGATTCCAAATCCGCACACCGAAAAATATTTAAACTACAGAGCAGAATCGCATTGTAATCAATAGGCAGTTAAAGTGTTTGTCCCATTACAAACACTTATACCTTATCCACTTATTGTCAGGGGTCTGAACACTGGGGCCCGCCCTGATCACAAGAATGGGGGATATGAGTTCCCCCGTTTGGAGCACCGGTCACGCATGCGTGCTGTAGCTCCAACTTTGAGATAGCGGAATACAGGTGCATTGAGCTGAATGAAGCAGGAGCGTGCATGCATAAACACTGCTCCATCCAAGCAGGGGAACGCAGGGCACCTGTCCTGATCGCCAGGGGCCCAGCAGTTGGACCCCTTCCGATCAGATACTTAACCCCTATCCTGTCATGCCTTCCCATCTCCTGGATCCAGTGGGACAGACCTGGATTTTGGGCACAGTCCCAGGAAGGCTGCAGCATGTCCGGCTTGCAGCTGTATGTGCGCCCTCAGGACGCAGATACAGTTTAAAACAGTGGTGAATCAGGGAGCAGTCATCTACTTGTTCCACCATTCACCCTGTGACCACAATCGGCAGCTCTGTGCAAGCGCAATGTAGTGATGTCAACAATCCTATTGTGAGACGCAGACAGAACAGGCCTGCACTGAGGGATGTATAGCATGGACATGCTCTAAGGGAGGATCAAATATGCCTGGCGGATATAATGGAGTATGAGGTGTCACTAAGGGGGAGCATCGTAGTATGCATGGGGCATCATACATGGGGGGGACCATTACTGTAGGGCATTAAAGTTTGGCAAACGGAAGAAAAAGGCGCTCATAGGGTGAGTAAGTTCAGAAACAAGCCTCCAAATACAGGAAAAGTGGTTCTGCTCACCTGTTATTGTTGCACCTAAGATTCGGTGCAACTGTAATGGAGGTGTCACGGCTGTATGTGAGCAACAAGAGCATACACAGTGAATTAGCTACTGACCAGACCCAAACTAGGGAGGATAAAGGGTGACCCCTGTCAGACCCTAAAAGCTCTCCCTATGCTGCTAAGCACATGTCCAGATCCAGATGGTGGATCGAGACATGCCCGCGTACCTAAGGCCGATGACCACTGTAACCCCTACAATAGTGGAAGGGGCACGGCCACCGGTGCCCTGCTCAGAATATGGACGGAACCGGGGTCGCCTCGGATCCAGTCAGCAAACAAACAGAAACACACAATGTCTGCACACTTAACTGAAGGAGCTGCAGCAGCAGTGAAAACAGATCCAAAGTCAGCAGACAATATCTGAAGTACTTGCATCAGCAGAACACAGGTCCAGTGAAAGATATCACACAAGTGAAGATACTCAAGCGAGAGATACAGCTCAAATGAAAAGTATAATCCACACCCTACAAAGGAGGAGGGGTGATTTAAAGGCAGAGAAATCAAACACAGGAGGGACAGCTGGGAGGAAGGAAACAGAAAGTAAAGACCTCAACACAGGGGCGGAGAAACAGAGCAGAGAGAACTCCTCCAAGCTCTAGTAGTGACATCATCACAGGGGTGGAGAAACAGAGCTGTGAGAACGTCTCAAAGCTCTGGTAGTGACAGGAGGCGGGTAAGAGTGATTGAGTTTAGCTGGTTGGTGCTGCCGATTCCGTCCGTGTTCACCTTTGGCGGGGGCCAAGCCGCCGTCTGGGTCAGTGTATGTGGTAAGTTTCCACTGGACTTGGAGGTCGAGTGGAAGGATGGACAATAGGCGCAAAAACGCAACCAGAGTTTTGCAAACCAATAGGTTTTTATTGTTAATGTGACACATTAACAATAAAAACCTATTGGTTTGCAAAACTCTGGTTTCGTTTTTGCGCCTATTGTCCATCCTTCCACTCGACCTCCAAGTCCAGTGGAAACTTACCACATGTAGGGCATTAAGGGAGTGTCCTATACTGTCTGAAGGGGTTAACGGGGCATTCTGTGTGTGAGAAGGGTATAAAGAAGTATTATTGGTGTGCAAAGGAAACTGGATCGGATTGGGTGTATGGATAGGCATTAGAAGCATTGCTTAATGTAAATAATTATAATAATTTGCAGGCTGCGGGGCCACTGCTGTTGCCTCTCTGCATTTTTTCTAGAGTCTAACTGGTCTGTGAGGTGATCACGTGATTTCTGATCAGCGCACCTAGGATTTGACAGGTCTGCTCTGTGATCTATTACGCTGGCCTGTGCAATGGTCACGTGATTTAGTGTTTTGACGAGCGATCCTCGCCAAGTTTGATCTGTCATCTACTGCGGTGGTCTGGGAAGGGGGCTGTCACGTGATCGCTGGATGCTGTCAGTTGGCGCCGAGATGCTCCGTGTAGCGGGTCGCCTGGCCGCCGCGGTGTGCAGAGTCCCGACTGTCCATGGCGTGCTGCAGCGGCCGGTGTGTCTGTCTGTGTCCCCTCAGTCAGGGCTGGCGGATGAGAAGCTGCACGTCCTAGTCCGGGGGCTCGGTCCTAGTGATCCGGTGACGCTGCGGGCGCTGGTGGCGGACGAACAGGGCTGCCTCTACGACTCCTGCGCCCACTACCACGCTGATAGCTCGGGCACGGTGGATCTGCACCGGAATGCCGCTGTGGGGGGTGACTACACGGGGGTGCTGCCCATGGGGCTGCTCTGGAGCCTGTCCCCCTCTGTCATGGAGAAGCCTTACCATAGACTGGAGAAGAGGAGCGTGCACAAGTCCCCAGCGGTGGTGGAGGTGCTGGTGCACGAGGGGCACAGCGCCCCCAAGGGTCTGCCGGGGGCCGTGCTGGCCAAAACCAAATGTGAGAGGCGGTTTATGGCCCCCGGAGTGCGCAGGATCCGACTGCGGGAGGGGGCGGTGAGGGGCAGCTTGTTTCTACCCCCAGGTAATGACACCGCGGCCATAGGGGCTGAGAGATAATCGCGCCCGGATTGGGGGGCTTTAAATAAGAATCGAGCAGTAATGTCATTGTTATAACTTACGCTAGTTTAAAGGGGTTATAATGACCCCCTCCCCCTAATCGCCTCGAATAGGTTATACTTGACCTGCCCCGTTGCTGCAACGTGGGCACCGGGGAGCGTGATAAGTATAACCTGTAAGAGGTGTCTGGGCCTTGAAGGGGTCATTATAGGGTTTGGATAACCCCTTTAAGGGGTGCTCCAGTTCAGGGCATCTGTCAGCAGATTTCTACCTATGACACTGGCTGACCTGTTACATGTGCGCTTGGCAGCTGAAGACATCTGTGTTGGTCCTATGTTCATATTTGCCCGGAATGCTGAGAAAAATTATGTTTTAATATATGCAAATGAGCCTCTAGGAGCAACGGGGGCGTTACCGTTACACCTAGAGGCTCTGCTCTCTCTGCAACTACCGAGCCTCCTGCACTTTGACTGACAGGACCTGGCAGTGTAAATGTCATCGCATCTGGCCCTGTCAATCAAAGTGCAGAGTCTTAAATGAAAATGTGGCACCTTCAATCAATTCCCAGCGGACAGAATAGTGCGTGTACGTCGATATCCCTAATCGGCCACAGTTCAGATTAACTTTAAAAAAAAAAAAAAAAGCCCTGACTCCGTATATTTCTAAAAGCTTTATCTAAAAACCGTTGTGCATACTTTCATTATTCCATAACATGAGCACATCTTTTAGGAAAAAGTCCATACTTTACATAAAGTCCATTGTGCGGAAGGGTTTACATCGCGGTACACAGCGCCAAGTAAACATGTAGCAGCTACGTTTTGGGAGTTCAGCGCACACAGCGCCATGCGTGAATCAAAGTGCAGGGGGTGTGGCCGTTTCAGGGAGAGCATAGCCTCTAGGTGTAACGGTAACGCCCCCGTTGCTCCTAGAGACTCATTTGCATATAATAAAACATAATTTTTCTCAGCAATGTGGACACATATGAACATGGGACCAACACAGCTGCCAAACGCACATGAAACAGATCAGCCAGTGTCATAGGGACAAATCTGCCCGCCATATAGCTATATCTGTGGGTACAGGATATAATGCCACAAATGTCCAACAGTCCCAATTTTTCACGGGAAGGCAAAAAGTCCCTCAGGACGCGGATATGGTTGAGTACAATGGTGAATCAGAGAGCCGCCAGCATCCTGCTCCACCGTACACTCTACCATCAGGACTTCGGCGCAGGCAGATGCCAGGTAGTGACATCATCGTGCCTGCTGCGCTGAGCCACCGTGCAGACCCAATAATGTCCACAGCACACGCATGTCATCCGCATGCTGTCCGCCAAGCGAATTATAGTACATAACCTAGTCGTGTCCGTAGAAATGGATGGAGAGCACACCGCCTAAGCGTGGCCATCGCTCTCATTCACTTTCGGGGGACAGTTTTAGGGGTAGGTGCGGGTCTCAGAGTTGGGACCTGCACCTATCTAACTCTGATGGCATATCCTAACGAAATGCCATCAAAGTCCCATCTGAAACAAGCCAGTACTTCTTCCATTAGCTATAGGATGTTGGGCAAATACCACCATGAAGTACAAAATACCCAGGTGTGGCGCTGCAGTGGCCCCTACCTGTTAGAGCCACCATAGACTCAACATGAATTTGATCAGCTGCATGTTGTGAAGTATTGGAGTAAGAATTGAGCAATAAACGGCACTCAGAGTTCAAAGTCGAAGGTCTTCGTCACGTCTGAGCCGGTTTTCTTAATGTTCTTGTACATTTCTTGGCACACGTTGGCAGTTCCCCCCCCCCAATCAGGTCTGTTAACTATTTATCATTGCATTACCAGGGGAAGGCTCCTTTCCTGGTGTGATTGACATGTTTGGGGACGATGGTGGCCTGGTCGAGTACCGTTCCAGCCTGCTAGCCAGCCGTGGCATCGCTTCTTTGGCTCTGCCATACTTTGCCTTTGAAGACCTTCCACCTGCAATGACTGAATTCCACCTGGAGTATTTTGAGGAAGCTGCAAACTTTCTCTCTCGACATCCAAAAGTAAGACCCCCGAAGAGATGTTCTGTGGTGTTTAATGAGTTCTGAACAAGCAGTTACTGTTTTATGTGTTTCTGTTAAGCTGAGTGACAACCAGTATGACCACTGATGCCATACCAGCGTGGTTGTCAGACCCGGTATGGCAAATCTTCCTTGGCACGCACAGAGATGGCCATGGGGCAGGTATCGGTGCCTATTGACAAAACCAGTCTGGGTGACAACCACTCTTGGATACTGTATTCGTAGCTAAAGTACTTGTCACTTGGCTCCCAAGATTTGACTGATAGACTTCATATTAAACAACATAAGCCTGTCGGTCTGTATTTCATATATGCGGTGCCAGTGGTTTTGTACAGCTTTTTATGTATATATATATTTCTTTTCTTGAAAGATTCGAGGGTCTGGCATCGGTGTAATCGGTACTGGTAAAGGAGCAGATCTGGCTCTCTCCATGATCACCTATCTACCCCAGGTAGTTGCAGCAGTTAGCATATCCGGTTGCTGTTCCAATACAGCCGCCCCTCTGAGCTACAAAGATGTCACCATCCCAGCCTTGTCCTACAACATGAGCCGGGTCCAGATCTCTGAAACGGCAGTGTTTGATGTCTCGGAAGCGCTCGAAGATCCGCTGGATCCGGCCAACCGTCAGTGCCTCATCCCAGTAGAGAAAGCCCAAGGTTCATTTCTGTTTATTGTGGGAGAGGATGATCTGAACTGGAAGAGTCCTGTCTATGCCAAGGCTGCCGTGTCTTGCTTGCAGGAACATGGGAAGAGTAACTATACCCTGCTCTCTTACCCAGGAGCCGGGCATCAGATTGACCCACCGTCCAGTCCTTTCTGCCCAGTTTCTGTGGATAGAGTTTTGGGAGTACCTATTTTAAGAGGTGGAGAACTTAAAGCTCACTGCCAAGCTCAGGAAGACTCCTGGCGGAAAATTCAAGACTTTTTTCATGCGCATCTAAAACAATAGGTTAAAGGGGTTCTCTGAGACTTTTTAACTGGTGACCTATCCTCTGGATAGATCATCAGTTTCTGATCAACACCTGGGACCTCGCCGATCAGCTTTCTGAGAAAGCATCGGTGCTGCTGTAAGCGTCACGGTGTTCACAGCTCGCCAACCACAGCGCCGTAAATTGTATAGTGGTTGTGCTTGGTATTGCAGCTCAACCCCATTCACTTCAATGGGGCTGGGCTGCGCCTAGGCCATGTGACCGATGAACATGATGTCACATGGCCTAGGGAAAGTTACAGGAACGCCGGTGCCTTCTCAGACAGCTGATCGTTGGGGATCCCAGGTGTCAGACTCCCATGGATCAGATACTGATGAGCTATCCAGAGGTGACCGAAAACCCCTTTAACTAAACCTAGATGTCCGGCTCTGTTCTTAAAGGGTCACTGAACTTTACAAGACTTTTGATATGTCATAGCGACATATCAAAGGCTTTTATTAGTGGGGATCTAAATGCTGATCACTAGAAGGAGGGCAGAGAAGCGCTTGCATAGTGCTCGCTTCTGGAGATGGAATCGATACGTGACCCATAGACTTCTATAGAGCCGATCTCCTGCAGCGAGGAGAGGATATAATATGTGACCGCTTCTCTCCTTGTTCTAGCAGTTGGTGAGGTCTCGGCACTCAGACCACCAATGATCAGAACCTTTCACGTGTCGCTGTGACATATCAAAAGTTCTTTGAAAGTTCAGTGACCTTTTAAAGGGAAGCTTCTCTGTGAGGGCGCGCAGTGCCATTCATTATTCAGGATTTACCCTCACACTTTGATTGTAAATACAACCACTGTATGTTGTAGATTATTTTTATGTGTCGTCAGTGTGACCCATTTAGGGTAATTTAAAAAAAAAAAAAAAATTTGCCACCGTTCTCTCCATTGTCATCCACAAATGTGTTTTTCAAAAGCAGATAGGGGTAACAGTGGAAAGGAAAATGGTAAAATAAAAAAAAATGCTGTCTTGTTAAATACTGTATTTATATGATTTTAATTCTTTATTTTGATTGATCATGAAATTCAAAAAGAATTATTTTTGAATGTCTGCAAAAAAAAAAAAAAAGTTCATCACAGGGCAAGTTCCAGGACATACACTACAGATATCAAATTATCTAAGGAAATTGGTCTTTAGAGCAGAGGTGCAAAACGATGCAGCCAGCTCTACATTGTTCCTTCAGCGGATGAATATAGTAGTATTACTTGTGCCCATCTGTGCGCCAAATTCATAAAAGTCTCCCCTGATATGTTTTATGCTTCAGACCCTCCACCGTTTTTGTAGGCCGCTTTTGCATCCGTATCCGCTTGACCTACAGCAAAAACGAGACAGGAACAGCCCCCAAGTATGCGTCCCTCCGCAGGTCTGGCCATGGGGAGGGGAGGGGAGTCTGCCTTGAAGGCCTTCAAAGATAGAAAACACCTTTAAGGGGTTAATGCTTCATGCCCAGGGCAGGCATCGTACTTCTGGAAGGGCTTCTATCTGAGAATATCTCTGTAGTGTGGCGTCTGATCGGATTCCATGTTAATTGTGTCCTGTGTATGTCCTGTCCATACCGTAAACTTTTCCTACATTTAGTGAATGCTTGAAGAATCTTATTTTAAAAGCAGAAATATTTGACGGCTGTAACTGATTTAACATGAAAAATTAAATCTATTTTTGAAAAAAAAAAAATGAATGCACTCTTATTTTCTCTTATTTGACAAAGTAGCTTAAAAAGTATAATATAATCCCCTCTCAAGGCCTAGATGGTCTAGTTTGGGTAAATTTAAAGGGGGCTCTGCAGTTTGTTTAAACTGATGATCTATACTCTGGATAGATCATCAGCTTCTGATCGGCGGGGGTCTGACACCCGGGTCCCCCGCCGATCAGCTGTTTGAGAAGGCAGCGGCGCTCCTGGAGCGCCACGGCCTTCTCACGGTTTACCGCAGGCCCAGTGACCTCAGGCCAGTGATACTAGTCGTGACATCACTGGGCCTGCGGTAAACAGCGAGAAGGCCGCGGCACTACTGCCATCGCCTTCTGAAACAGCTGATCGGCAGGGGTCCCGGGTGTCGGACCGCCGCCGATCAGATGCTGATGATCTATCCAGAGGATAGATCATCAGTTTAAACAAACTGCAGAACCCCTTTAAAGGGTTTCTATCACTTCGTATGACATAATTAGCTGTCAGACACTAGCGATCTGCTAGTGTCTGCTCTGGCCAACCATCCTACTATAATCACTTGTGGGGCAGCGGTTTTGCTAAAAAACTAACTTTTATAAATATGCTAATGAGCCTCTAGGTGCTATGTGGGCGTCATTAGCACCTAGAGGCTCCGTCTACCTTCATACACAGCCACCGCCCAGCGCGTCCCTCCAGCCCGCCCATGTCCTCCTCCGTGTGACGCAGCGGACGAGTTCTCGCGCATGCGCCGTGCGCGGCTGTATTCGGCGCATTTGAGATCTCAGCTCGGAGCGGTCAGACATTCAATGCGCATGCGCGGCTGTATTCGGCGCATGCGCATTGAATGTCTGACCGCTCCAAGCTGAGATCTCAAATGCGCCGAATACAGCCGCGCATGCGCGATAACTCGTCCGCTGCGTCACACGGAGGAGGACATGGGCGGGCTGGAGGGACGCGCTGGGCGGCGGCTGTGTATGAAGGTAGACGGAGCCTCTAGGTGCTAATGACGCCCACATAGCACCTAGAGGCTCATTAGCATATTTATAAAAGTTAGTTTTTTAGCAAAACCGCTGCCCCACAAGTGATTATAGTAGGATGGTTGGCCAGAGCAGACACTAGCAGATCGCTAGTGTCTGACAGCTAATTATGTCATACGAAGTGATAGAAACCCTTTAATCCTCGCAGTGCTGGAGCCTGGGTTCAAATCTGACCAGGGACAAGATCTGCATGGAGTCTGTAGGTTCTCCCTGTGTTTGCGGGGGTTTCCTCCGGGTTTTCTCCGGTTTCCTCCCACACTCCAAAGACATACTGATAGTGACCTTAGATGGTGAGCCCCATTGGGGACAGTGTAATGAAAACGTCTGTAAAGCGCTGTGGACTATGTCAGCGCTATATAAGTGAGTATAATAATAATAATGCAAACAATGTAAAAACATATATAACAGCATATATAAAATAAATGTATAAAAAATGTCTAAAACAAAGCAGACCATCCTATCTCACCCCGCACTGGAGCAAGATTAGCTTATACTTCAATATTTTAATAAGCAATAACTGTCAATACTGTAGACTTGTGGCGGTATAGAAGCGCGCGGTTCTTTCAGTTGTTTTAGTGCTTGACATCAGGCATTGGAAATATTGTCGCGATCTCGGTTGTTGAGACGATATTGCATATATTGAGATTGTTAATTATTAGCGATGTCAAATTACATGCGGTCACTGCATATGTCAGTTTCGCAGGTACTACTCGCTGTGCCCCCACTACAATTGATGTGGCCCCTTGGCAAGATGAGTAGCCAGAGACGGAGCTTGCTGGAGATATGAGCCCAGGGATTCTATATTGATATGCGGTCACACAGCGCCGACGCGCTCCTTCTTGGTCCTCGGGACCGCATATCATCAGCTGATACTATTTTCCAAATTTTATTTTTTTTTCCAAATTGTGCTCAATGCAGTGGAATGTAATGTATCGAGGTGTTTTTCCTACATGCAAAATTCTACGTTTTGTTTTTTTGTTTTTTCATGCTTTAAAAGTGGGTGGGGCCTCAACAGCCTGACAGATGTACTATAATTTACACTATGGCACAAATCTACGCCAGCTCATAGGTCAAAGGACTGGTTCTGATCTATGGAGATGTGGTCAGAACGCGTATCTTATCTAGTGTCCTTTTTAAAGTAAACTGGTAAACGCTGATATACTTCAAGCGAGATTACCCACGGCACCAATCATTTTCTTTCTGTGATCGTAAGTATCTTTTCATCTAGGCAATACTAGCAAAATGTAGGAGCGCTCCTGAGATCTTTTCTTATGAGACCGGTCAGCCAGACAATAACCATTGCTTTAAAAAATGGCTGCATTATTAGAACTGGGCTCATTGGAGTTTGACGACAAGCTTGTTGACTGTTTCCGGTGCCAGCCGGCATCAATGTGAATATAGCTCTAGGCTATAATGGAAGCTGCTGATTCTGTATGTAGTTGCTGAGTGGTGGACACTTCACGGCAAGGCCTTGTTAATCGTGAATCCACAAAATACGGATACCGGCCATGTGCATCCCACAGGCCCCATTGTCAAAATGCCTATTCTTTTCTGCAAAATGGACCTGGATCGTCCTACTTTGGACATACCGGGTTCCTTCATTTGCATTGCATAAGCTCGTTAGTATCTCTGTACATGTAGTAAAATGCATTGCCTCCCATGAGGCTGTGTAAAGATGGCTGCCGTTAACGCAAGACTTCATTAGTCTCACGCATGCGCCATTACTGTTAGTAGTTGCGCATGAATAAATATATTTCGTAATGATTGTGAACCCGGGTACCATAATCATTAACCCCTCCAAAGTGACACTAAACTTCTCAGCTTTAAAACTCGATATTACCCAGTAGTGGGTTTGGTATTACTTGCATTGCATAAGTTGTGCCCATGAGTAGGTATGAGCGAACCCGCACTTTACCGGGTTCGGTGTTCGGGTGGTTTGGGAATTCCGTTATACACTGAACAAAAATATAAACGCAGCACTTTCGGTTTTGCTCCCATTTTGCATGAGCTGAACTAAAAGATGTGAAACCTTTTCTACATACACAAAAGACCCATTACTCTCAAATATTGTTCACAAATCTGTCTAAATCGGTGTTAGTGAGCACTTCTCCTTTGCCGAGATAATCCATCCCACCTCACAGGTGTGGCATATCAAGGTGCTGATTAGACGGCATGAATATTGCACAGGTGTGCCTTAGACTGCCCACAATAAAAGGCCACTCTGAAATGTGCAGTATGTTCACACAGCACAATGCCACAGATGTCGCAACGTTTGAGGGAGCGTGCAATTGGCATGCTGACTGCAGGAATGTCTACCAGAGCTATTCCCCGTGCAATGAATGTTCATTTCTCTACCATAAGCCGTCTCCAAAGGCGTTTCAGAGAATTTGGCTGTACATCCAACCGGCCTCACTACCGCAGACCACGTGTAACGACACCAGCCTAGGACCTCCACATCCAGCATGTTCACCTCCATGATCGTCTGAGACCAGCCACCCGGAAAGCTGCAGCAACAATCGGTTTGCATAACCAAAGAGGTTCCATTATAACGGAATTCGCAGACGGAATGCGAAACGGAAGCCATTAAGAGGCTTTCTGCTTTGATCCGTCATAATAGAAGTCTATGGCCAAGCATAACGGATCCGTCTGGTTTCCGTTATGCAGGACAGAAAACAAAGTCCTGTTCCGCCCTGCATGACAGAAACCAGACGGATCCGTTATGCTTGGCCATAGACTTCTATTATGACGGATCAAAGTAGAATGCCTCTTAAAGGCTTCCGTTTTGCATTCCGTCTTCGAATTCCATTATAATGAAACCTGTAACGGAATTCCTAACCCACCCGAACCCGGTAACCAAAATACGTTTGTGTCCATGAGGCCTAACGGAAAGGAAACAAAATAATTCTTGGGTGGTCTGGAGTAATTGGTCACCTTAAAGAAGCAGACGGGGCACGATCACCTCTCTATCCCAGTGCTTTTAGCAGGTACCAGTACTTAGTATATTGGCATGGTCCCTGTGCATGTAGACTGCTAATCTATGTATCATGTTTGATGGCTCAGCACAAGGCGCTATCGGCTGTGTTGGGCTGTCATACGGACTTGTAGTGTGATAGAGAACTGAAATAAGTGTGGAAAAGTGTGCAAGGGCCCAGCATGGCGCTGTTCTCTACTGTCTATGGCAGTGAAGGACACTGAAAGCATTCCATCTCAGTGATCGGAGAACAAAAAATGTGTGAAAAGGATATATTTAGTCAGCTGGAAGTAAGCTTTGCAACTCTTTACAGCTGCCACATGGTGGAGGTAGTGAGTCTGCTTCAGGTTGATCTAGCTCTATTTAATATACAGAACAGACCAAAAGTTTGGACACACCTTCTCATTCAAAGAGTTTTCTTTATTTTCATGACTATGAAGGCATCAAAACTATGAATTAACAACACATGTGGAATTATATACATAACAAACAACTGTGAAACAACTGAAAATATGTCATATTCTAGGTTCTTCAAAGTAGCCACCTTTTGCTTTGATTACTGCTTTGCACACTCTCGGCATTCTCTTGATGAGCTTCAAGAGGTAGTCCCCTGAAATGGTCTTCCAACAGTCTTGAAGGAGTTCCCAGAGATGCTTAGCACTTGTTGGCCCTTTTGCCTTCACTCTGCGGTCCAGCTCACCCCAAACCATCTCGATTGGGTTCAGGTCCGGTGACTGTGGAGGCCAGGTCATCTGGCGCAGCACCCCATCACTCTCCTTCATGGTCAAATAGCCCTTACTTTCAAAGTTTTCCCAATTTTTCGGCTGACCATCAGTGGCTACTTTCTTAAAGTAATGATGGCCACTCGTTTTTCTTTACTTGGCTGCTTTTTTCTTGCCATAATACAAATTCTAACAGTCTATTCAGTAGGACTATCATCTGTGTATCCACCTGACTTCTCCTCAACGCCACTGATGGTCCCAACCCCATTTATAAGGCAAGAAATCCCACTTATTAAACCTGACAGGGCACACCTGTGAAGTGAAAACCATTTCAGGGGACTACCTCTTGAAGCTCATCAAGAGAATGCCAAGAGTGTGCAAAGCAGTAATCAAAGCAAAAGGTGGCTACTTTGAAGAATCTAGAATATGACATATTTTCAGTTGTTTCACACTTGTTTGTTATGTATATAATTTCACATGTGTTAATTCATAGTTTTGATGCCTTCAGTGTGAATCTACAATTTTCATAGTCATGAAAATAAAGAAAACTCTTTGAATGAGAAGGTGTGTCCAAACTTTTGGTCTGTACTGTATATATATACACTGCTCAAAAAAATAAAGGGAACACTTAAACAACACAATGTAACTCCAAGTCAATCACACTTCTGTGAAATCAAACTGTCCACTTAGGAAGCAACACTGAGTGACAATCAATTTCACATGCTGTTGTGCAAATGGGATAGACAACAGGTGGAAATTATAGGCAATTAGCAAGACACCCCCAATAAAGGAGTGGTTCTGCAGGTGGTAACCACAGACCAGTTCTTAGTTCCTATGCTTCCTGGCTGATGTTTTGGTCACTTTTGAATGCTGGCGGTGCTTTCACTCTAGTGGTAGCATGAGACGGAGTCTACAACCCACACAAGTGGCTCAGGTAGTGCAGATTATCCAGGATGGCACATCAATGCGAGCTGTGGCAAGAAGGTTTGCTGTGTCTGTCAGCGTAGTGTTCAGAGCATGGAGGCGCTACCAGGAGACAGGCCAGTACATCAGGAGACGTGGAGGAGGCCGTAGGAGGGCAACAACCCAGCAGCAGGACCGCTACCTCCGCCTTTTGTGTAAGGAGGAACAGGAGGAGCACTGCCAGAGCCCTGCAAAATGACCTCCAGCAGGCCACAAATGTGCATGCGTCTGCTCAAACGGTCAGAAACAGACTCCATGAGGGTGATATGAGGGCCCGACGTCCACAGGTGGGGGTTGTGCTTACAGCCCAACACTGTGCAGGACGTTTGGCATTTGCCAGAGAACACCAAGATTGGCAAATTCGCCACTGGCGCCCTGTGCTCTTCACAGATGAAAGCAGGTTCACACTGAGCACATGTGACAGACGTGACAGAGTCTGGAGACGCCGTGGAGAACGTTCTGCTGCCTGCAACATCCTCCAGCATGACCGGTTTGGCATTGGGTCAGTAATGGTGTGAGGTGGCATTTCTTTGGAGGGCCGCACAGCCCTCCATGTGCTCGCCAGAGGTAGCCTGACTGCCATTAGGTACTGAGATGAGATCCTCAGACCCCTTGTGAGACCATATGCTGGTACGGTTGGCCCTGGGTTCCTCCTAATGCAAGACAATGCTAGACCTCATGTGGCTGGAGTGTGTCAGCAGTTCCTGCAAGACGAAGGCATTGATGCTATGGACTGGCCCGCCCGTTCCCCAGACCTGAATCCAATTGAGCACATCTGGGACATCATGTCTCGCTCTATCCACCAATGTCACGTTGCACCACAGACTGTCCAGGAGTTGGCAGATGCTTTAGTCCAGGTCTGGGAAGAGATCCCTCAGGAGACCGTCCGCCACCTCATCAGGAGCATGCACAGGCGTTGTAGGGAGGTCATACAGGCACGTGGAGGCCACACACACTACTGAGCCTCATTTTGACTTGTTTTAAGGACATTACATCAAAGTTGGATCAGCCTGTAGTGTGTTTTTCCACTTTAATTTTGAGTGTGACTCCAAATCCAGACCTCCATGGGTTAAAAAATTTGATTTCCATTTTTTTATTTTTGTGTGATTTTGTTGTCAGCACATTCAACTATGTAAAGAACAAAGTATTTCAGAAGAATATTTAATTAATTCAGATCTAGGATGTGTTATTTTTGTGTTCCCTTTATTTTTTTGAGCAGTGTGTGTGTGTGTATATATATATACTGCTCAAAAAAATAAAAGGAACACAATTTTACCGAATATTTTCCCATAAAACTATATATCAGTCTGCTCAGCTCCTCCTGCTCTATAACATGGTGTCAGTAGCTTACATTGCGTTTTCATGTTGACAGTTTCCGTTTAAAGGGTTTCTGTCAATAGAATTAACCCTATCAAACTGGCTGACATTAGCGATGTTCTAATGTCAGCTGCACCTAACTGTACTATTTTTATGCTTATAGATGCCCCGGTTACTGCACAATATGCAAATTAGCCTCTAGGTTAAGGGGGTGTTGCTCCTACTCCTAGAGGCTCTGTTCTCCCACCTCAAGTCACGCCCTGCCGACCATGATTGACAGAGCCAGCGTTTGTTTTCCTTCCGGCCCTGTGCGCTGGATAAATTTTTTGCGCCTACGTAGTGCCAGCACACAGAGACTAATGCTGCCTGGCCCTGTCAATCAAGGACTGCAGGGCATGACTTGAGGTGGGAGAACGGAGCCTCTAGGAGCAGGAGCAACCCCCCTTTCATCTCCTTCTCTATACACAATATACCCACGAGGGACTTCTTCAAATACCTTCAGGTTAGACGCTTACTACAAACACTGAAACCACTAAATCCGAGTTTTGAAAATAACAGATTGAAAGACTGGATTCACTCTAATAACTTAAATAATAAAGGTATTTCCAAAGGATATCAACTGCTGAAAGATACTCCCACGGACTCCCTAAACTACCTAAAACTTAAATGGCAATCAGATCTCCAAACTGATATTTCCGAAGACCAATGGATAGAATCTTACACCATCACCTCTAAACTATCAAAGAATATAGGACACTTTGAAAACGCCAGGAAGATATTTTACCGCTGGTACTTCACGCCAAACAAATTCTTTCCAGACATTCCCCCCGAATGTTGGAGATGTCATTAGCATATTGGTACCTATATGCACATATGGTGGTCTTGTCCTGTAGTGATGAACCTTTTGGAAAAAAGTATTTGACCTCATATCCCATCTTTGTAACACGCAAACTAATCCTTCTCCTTTATTGGCTCTTTTATCAATTGGACTAAGTGACTTTCCTTATCATTTTCGCTCAATTGCCGCCCACATCATATTTACTACTACAGGGTTGGCCATTTATATGGATACACCTTAATAAAATGGGAATGGTTGGTGATATTAACTTCCTGTTTGTGGCACATTAGTATATGTGAGGGGGGAAACTTTTCAAGATGGGTGGTGACCATGGCGGCCATTTTGAAGTCGGCCATTTTGAATCCAACTTTTGTTTTTTCAATAGGAAGAGGGTCATTTGACACATCAAACTTATTGGGAATTTCACAAGAAAAACAATGGTGTGCTTGGTTTTAACGTAACTTTATTCTTTGATGAGTTATTTACAAGTTTCTGACCACTTATAAAATGTGTTCAATGTGCTGCCCATTGTGTTGGATTGTCAATGCAACCCTCTTCTCCCACTCTTCACACCCTGATAGCAACACCGCAGGAGAAATGCTAGCACAGGCTTCCAGTATCCGTAGTTTCAGGTGCTGCACATCTCGTATCTTTACAGCATAGACGATTGCCTTCAGATGATACGAGATGTGCAGCACCTGAAACTACGGATACTGGAAGCCTGTGCTAGCATTTCTCCTGCGGTGTTGCTATCAGGGTGTGAAGAGTGGGAGAAGAGGGTTGCATTGACAATCCAACACAATGGGCAGCACATTGAACACATTTTATAAGTGGTCAGAAACTTGTAAATAACTCATGAAAGAATAAAGTTACGTTAAAACCAAGCACGCCATTGTTTTTCTTGTGAAATTCCCAATAAGTTTGATGTGTCAAATGACCCTCTTCCTATTGAAAAAACAAAAGTTGGATTAAAAATGGCCGACTTCAAAATGGCCGCCATGGTCACCATCCATCTTGAAAAGTTTCCCCCCTGACATATTAACTTCCTGTTTGTGGCACATTAGTATATCACCAACCATTCCCATTTTATTAAGGTGTATCCATATAAATGGCCCACCCTGTAGATTAAAAATTGCCTTTTGTTGGAAAAAAAACTGAGGTCCCCTCTATTCATAGAATTATTATAGAAATCAACAACAATTGCTGGTACGAGGGTATGTACGCTCGTGCTCCCAGTAATTTGCACACGTTTAAGCGGAGATGGGATATATGGCTAAACTCAGAACATTGTATACTCCCTGACAAACTCTTCTAGCCCACTCAAATTAATCCTCTCCTCTTTCCTCCATTACCCTCCCCCTTCTTTTTTCTCTCTTCATTCTTGAGATATCTATTGCCCATTGTCAACCTTATAATACTATGACTGTTCTCATGTAACTCACTTGTATTACCTATCAACGCATTTACATGTATTCCCGCTTGCAGTGGGTATTTTGTCATTTATTCTCTCTCACCCGTTAAAACTTTCAATAAAAAATTGAATGTTCAAAAAAAAAAAGTTGGTCTGCTGACATTAGCACATCACTAAAGTCAGACAGTTTAATAGGGTTAATTCTGGTGACAGGTTCCCTTTAAACCATATATTACAGTCCAGAACTGCCTGCTAGCTCAGTGTCTGCTGCTGTGGTTACCTTCTAGAAAATATTATCTCTACACCAAGCCCTGTAGATTTTAGGATTTATCCAGGATTGATATTGATCACCTATCCTGGGGATAGGCCGCCAATATCAAATTCCAGGGGAACCCCTTTAATCTGCTGTAGGAAATACTAATAGGAGCTCAGGTAAGCTTTTGACTATTTTCAATGCCAGCCAGCAGGATTACAGTCCTGATCAAAAGTTTAAGACCACTTGAAAAATGGCCAAAAATCATATTTTACATTGTTGGATCTTAACAAGGTTCCAAGTAGAGCTTCAACATGCAACAAGAAGAAATGGGAGTGAGACAGAACATTTTTTGAGCATTCGCCATCGCTGCTGAGGTGGGACGCAGTAAGACGGTCATTTGGAATTTCTTAAATGATCCTGAGGGTTATGGAACAAAAAAGTCAAGTGGAAGACCCCAAAAAATTTTATCAGCACTGAGCCGGAGGATCCAATTGGCTGTCCGTCAAGACACTGGACGATCCTCGACCCAAATTAAGGCCCTTACTGGTGCTGACTGCAGCCCCATAACCATCAGACGGCATCTGAGACTGAAGGGCTTCAAAAACAAAAAACGTCTTCAAAGACCTCGTCTCCTTGAACGCCACAGAACTGCTCGTTTGGACTTTGCCAGAGAGCACCAAACATGGGACATTCAAAGGTGGAAGAAAGTTTTATTCTCTGATGAGAAAAAATGTAACCTTGATGGTCCTGATGGTTTCCAACGTTACTGGCATGACAAGCAGATCCCACCTGAGATGCTTTCTACGCGCCACAGTGGAGGGGGCGCCATAATGGTCTGGGGTGCTTTTTCCTTCAGTGGAACAATGGAGCTTCAGGAAGTGCAGGGGCGTCAAACGGCCGCTGGCTATGTCCAGATGTTGCAGAGAGCATTCCTCATGACTGAGGGCCCTCGTCTGTGTGGTAACGACTGGGTTCTTCAACAGGACAACGCTACAGTACACAATGCCCGCAGGGCAAGGGACTTCTTCCAGGAGAATAACATCACTCTTTTGGCCCATCCTGCGTGTTCCCCTGATCTAAATCCAGTTGAGAACCTTTGGGGATGGATGGCAAGGGAAGTTTACAAAAATGGACAACAGTTCCAGACAGTAGATGGCCTTCGTGCGGCCGTCTTCACCACTTGGAGAAATGTTCCCACTCACCTCATGGAAACGCTTGCATCAAGCATGCCGAAACAAATTTTTGAAGTGATAAACAATAACGGCGGAGCTACTTATTACTGAGTTCATGTTTGGAAGTTGGATTTCTGTTTTGGGGGGGGGGGGTTTAGTTTTTTTTTGGGAGGTGTGGTCCTAAACCTTTGATCAGCTGAAAAACAGCTTGTTTCAGTTTATTCGTTGTTTTCATTAAATTAAATGCTCAAAAAATGTTTTGTCTCACTCCCATTTCTTCTTGTTGCATGTTGAAGCTCTACTTGGAACCTTGTTAAGATCCAGCCATGCTAAATAGGATTTTTTGCCATTTTTCAAGTGGTCTAAAACTTTTGATCAGGACTGTATGATTACAGCTCTGGACTATAATGCACATAAAGACGTCTGTATTTGTGTATGCTGCACTAGCTGGATAAGATTATCTCAGCATATTTAAAGAGAAGCAGTGATTTCAGCGGTCTGTCACCCATGTGTTTAGTTATTTTAGAGAACTTAGCATCTGAAACTACAACTCCCAGAATGCTCCATTTACTTTTATAGGAGTTATAAGAACAGCTGCGCATGTTTGCATGCTGGGAGTTATAGTTTCACAGCAGCTTGAGTGTCGAAGTTTGCGGATCCCTGACTTGGATGTTAAACTGTGTTGGACGTAACCAGTGCTGCAGCAAGGAGTCTGATGATGGCACCCTGGCCATCCAGCTGCTGATTGACAGGTTTCTCCCTATGAACAGTAATCAATCAGCGGCTGTCACTACACTAAGCTTCGTTCAGAGAGGTTCCCTTTAGGCCTCTTTCACACGACCGTTTTATTTTTTTTCCTGTTTGCGGGCCGTTTTTTACGGTCTGTATACGGAACCATTTATTTCAATGGTTCCGCAAAAAAAACGGAATGTACTCCGTATGCATTCTGTTTCCGTTTTTTCGGTTCCATTGAAAGATAGAACATGTCCTATTATTGCCCGCAAATCACGTTCCGTGGCTCCATTCAAGTCAATGGGTCCGCCAAAAAACGGAACACATACAGAATGTACTCCGTATGTCTTCCGTATCCGTTCCGTTTTTGCGGAACCATCCATTAAAAATTTTATGCCCAGCCCAATTTTTTAAATGTAATTACTGTATACTGTATATGCCATATGGAAAAAGGAACAGAAAAACGAAACGGAAACACAATGTAAACAAAAAATGGAAGAACGGATCCGTGAAAAACGGACCACAAAATACTGAAAAAGCCATACGGTCGTGTGAGAGAGGCCTTAACCAGCCCATACGACTACATCAATTACCGTTACAGACTTGGCATAACATGGACATATTTTCCATCCGTATTACTCCCGTGTGGCCTCACCTGGATTCACTGATGCAAACTCTCAGCATCCTAGGGATCCATGATCCTGAGAGTTCTGCTGAGGGTTGTGCTGTAACACACAGGTGTAATATAGACGGAAAATACATCCGTGTTACGCTCATGAGAGGGCATCCTTATGCTGCAGAGATGTCACCTCCGTTGCGTGCGCTCACATGCCTCACTGGTGGGTCATCACGTGGAAAGTCGTCCATCTGGTTCATGGTGCAAAACCGGTTCTGTGCCGTAGGCACTGCAATTATTGTAGCTAGGAGGAATTAGGAAGGACATAGAAATTCTTTGTTCATCAGATCATTGGAGGAGAAAATCATTGAATATGACTTATACATTGGTAAACATAGCATCTCATTGATCCATTGTGCTTGTATTTGGAGAGTGCTTACTCCCGATGGGCTGTGCTTGGCATGTGCACGGTGCCAGCAGTACTGGCAATAAACGAGTCACAACTGCTAGCTGGAAATATTCTGTATCAAACGTGAATTGTTCTCGCTCAAAGTGACTCCTAGTCTTGAATACAGGTGATATTTTAGCCTTTTTTTTGCAAAAAAGCATGTATTCTTGTAATTTCTCACAGCTGCCACATGGTGGAGATAGTGAGTCCACTTCATGTTGCTATATCGTCAGCAGATCTATTAACCTCTTCAGGACCCTGCCATTTTTTGCAAATCTGACATGTCACTTTATGTGGTGATAACTTTAAAACGCTTTTACTTATCCAGGCCATTCTGAGATTGTTTTCTCATCACATATTGTACTTCATAACTGTGGTAAAATTGAGTGAAAAAAAAAATATTTTTTATTTATAAAAACATTTCCAAATTTCCATTGCTCTACTTTTATAATAGATAGTAAGAACTCCAAAGATAGTTACTACTTTACATTCCCCATATGTCTACTTCATGTTTGGATCGTTTTGTAAATGACATTTTCTTTTTTTGGGACGTTAGAAGGCTTAAAAGTTTAGAAACTAATTTAGAAATTTTTCAGAAAATTTCCAAAACCCACTTTTTAAGGACCAGTTCAGGTCTGAAGTCAGTTTGTGAGGCTTACATAATAGAAACCACCCAAAAATGACCCCATGTTAGAAACTACACCCCTCAAGGTATTCAGAACTGATTTTACAAACGTCGTTAACCCTTTTAGGTGTTCCACAAGAATTAATGGAAAATGGCGATGAAATATCAGAATTTCACTTTTTTGGCAGATTTTCAGTTTTAAAGAGGACCTTTCATTACGATAAAAAATCTAAACTAAGTATACAGACATGGAGAGCGGCGCCCAGGGATCTCCTGAAGATACCGGAGCCTATACCGGGAGAACGGAGCCGCGCCCAGGGATAATAGTAAGTGCAGGGAGATCCCTGGGCGCCGCTCTTCATGTCTGTATACTTAGTTTACATTTTTTATTGTAATGAAAGGTCCTCTTTAATCAATTTTAAAGCAAGGTTTAACAGCCAAACAAAACTCAATATTTATTGCCCTGATTCTGTAGTTTACAGAAACACCCCATATGTGGTCGTAAACTGCTGTACGGGCACACGGCATTGCGCAGAAGGAAAGGAATGCCATAGGGTTTTTGGAAGGCAGATTACAAGGGGATAATTTTAAGTTGGAATGTCCCATTTGAAGCCCCCCTGATGCACCCCTAGAGTAGACACTCTAAACAAATGACCCCATTTTGGAAACTACGTGACAAGGTGGCAGTTTTGTTGGTACTATTTTAGTGTACATATGATTTTTGCTTGCTCTATATTATACTTTTTGTGAGGCAAGGTAACAAGAAATAGCTGTTTTGGCACCGTTTTTATTTTTTGTTATTTACAACATTCATCTGACAGGTTAGATCATGTGGTATTTTTATAGAGCAGGTTGTTATGGATGCGACAATGCCAAATATGACTGCTTTTTTATTATGTTTTACATAATAAAGCATTTTTGAAAAAAGCCGGGTCCAGTAAAGTCCAGCAGGCCTCTCTGTCCTCTGCCGCCGTAGATGTGAACACGGCCTAAGCAACCACCAGAGTTATATGGCAGCCGCTTATTCCCCTCTCCCCGGGCCGAGTGTATAGAGGGGGTTACAAGGGATAGCTGTCAACCTAGCTGACCACAATCTAAAACGTATGACCAGCCTGTAAGACCCCCTTAGACAGCCAGTCTCCTAATTTAAAGTAAGGCTTTCCAAACTAGGTAATCCCTTTAAGGCCGAATGCACACGGCCGAGAGCGGTCCGTGGTATGCCAGGCTGGATTCCTGTTCAGAGCAGGAGCGCACGGCGTCCTTGGTTGCTATGACGCCGTGGGCTTCATGCCGCCGCTGCTGTACAGTAATACATACGGAAACGAAATTCACATGGAGTACCTTCCGTTTTTTCTGCGGACCCGTTGAAATGAATGGTTCCATATACGGTCTGCAAAAAAAAAAGGAACGGACACAGAAAGAACACGTTCGTGTGCATGAGCCCTAAGGAAAAAATAGAAAAACTGTGTTTTTACAAAAAGATGTAGTGTGACACCAACCTAAGGGGATTTTGAAAACACGCTGAAAAGCGTGTTTTTTTTGGTGTGTTTTTGATGCATTTTTTTAACCAATAGGTGTACAATATATAGCTGCATTTTCAGCTCAAAGTTTTGGGTGCAGATCTGCACCCAAAATTTTTGGGGAAAACAGTTTTTTTCTGCTTCCGATTCATTTCAATGGGAGATTCAGTGCCGATTCTGCCCCAAGATAGGACATGCTGGTTCTTTTTTCCATGTAGAAAATAAAAAGCTGCTTCACATTGAAATGAATAGGAGTCTGTTTTGAGGTGTTTTTTTTTTTTTCCTAAGCTGATTTTGAGGCAGAAATGGTCCAAAATCAGCGCCAAATACTGTGTGAACTGGCCCTTGTAAGGTTGGGATTTCCTTCGTTGCATAACGCACATGATCACTTTTCCAGTTGGTTCACAAGTTACGCGCTCAGCTCTTTTCAGTAGTAAAAAAAAATGCAGTGTTCACAACTTGTTTTGACGACGGTAGTAATCATCCCCACCCGAAACAGATTCTCTTATCTGATAGGACAGGGTTAATAACTCTCTGTGCAGAATGGGGACAACCGTTCATGAGTCAGATCCTGGCAGCGAGAACGACCGCTCCTGCCAGTACATTGTCGTAAACGAACCAGGCTGGACATAGCTGATGGGCTCAATGGCGGGCGGTGACTTTTGTTGCCGGGATTCCAGATGATTGAGAGCGGGGATTAAACACTTCAACCTAAAAATTCCTCCAGATTATCAATGATAGTTGTGATGACTAGTCATTGTTTACTAGTTACTGCTGTAGGCAGCACCGCACCCGCTAACGGCTTGTATGGTGGCGATCTGACCACGTAACAGTCGTGTGTGCAGCACAGAGATCCCTCTTCCCCTTTTAGGGCTCATGAACACGAACTTAAGAAATAAGTTTTTTTTTGGCGGACCGTATACGTAACCATTAACTTCAATTGGTCCGCAAAAAAACGGAAGTTACTCCATGTGCATTCCATTTCCGTATGTCCGTATTTTCGTTCCGCAAAAAAAATAGAACATGTCCTATTATTTTCCGCATTACGGACAAGGATAGTACTGTTCTATGAAGGGCCAGCTGTTCCGTTCCGCAAAATACAGAATGCACACGGACGTCATCCGTATTTTTTGCGTATCCGTTTTTTGCCGACCGCAAAATACATACGGTCGTGTGCACGAGCCCTTACTCTAAAGCCAATTCTAGATTTTCAGTTTATATTTAATTTGGGGGATATGATCTCTCCTTATGAAGAGCACCTTAAATAGCGTGAGGGGACTTATAGGCCCGGCAATGCTCCTCTGGAATTCTAGGAAGACAGTATGCAAATGAGATGTTAAGCTCCGCCTCTACTGCCACCAGATGGAAGGTAGCTATGCTAAACGATAATGTTCAACCTTTTAAACAGGCTTTGAGACATGACTTATTATTAACTAAGCCAGCATCTCATCTGCAGACAGCTGATTTCGGGGAAATTTTCCCTCGTCAGTGCAGAGCAGAGAGTACTGGCTTAACTTGGTGTTGGTAATACATGACGACTTGTGCAAAAGAGTTTGATGTTTTGAGATGGTTGCGTTGCAATCACAGCGTAGTGCCATGCAATGTCGCAGAGCAACATGGCGATCCTCATGACGTCCTGTAGCCCCAATCATATAGAGATTGTCTAACCAAAACAACCCCTTATTTGGGATTAAGTAAATATCGGTTCCATTCATCTTTATTGAGCTTGCAGAAATCCATGCGCTTGCTGCCCCTTTCAAATGAATAGAACAGATTTTCAGTCGCAGAATCTGTCGCGCGTGAAGGCGCCCTAACTGTCTGCTGGGAGTTCAGCTCCTAGTACCCGGCCGATCAGCTGTCGCCAGGGGAAGTTTTATTCTGCCGTACACTTCCCAGCAGCTGGCGTTTAATACATAGTGGGCGATTTATTAAACTGGTGTAAAGTAGAACTGGCCTAGTTGCCCATAGCAACCAATCAGATTCCACCTTTCATTTTCCAAAGGAGCTGTGAAGAATAAAAAGTGGAATCTGATTGGTCGCCATGGGCAACTAAGCCATTTTTCCTGCGCACCAGTTTAGATAAATTTCTCCCATGGAATCTTTGAATGTCGTGGTTCAGCAAGCAGAGCTCTTGAAATGGCGAGAACTTTTAATTGTACAAAGACTAAAGCTTTATACGTAATCAATCAAGCAGTCGGTAAAATTCTCATTGTTCTTGAAATTCCATTCATTCGTGATGTAACAGAAATAATCCCAAACTGGTCTTGAATTGGATGGTTTGGAATTTAGTAATTGTTAGAACTGTATTATTTTATATTACATTCATTTTAGTTTTGAAATGTTTCACCTGGAATGTTCTTCCTGAAACAGCGCCACACCTGTCCACAGGTTGTGTGTGGTATTACAGCTCAGCTCCTTTTAAAGCTACCTGCACACACAAGCGGAAAATGATTGTGCATTTCCGCACCAAATCCGCATCAAAATCCACTTGTTTTACTTGTGGATTTGCTGTGATTTTGACCCAGATCACACCCTTGCATTGAAAACGGTGAAATCTTCACAGTGTCGTGCGACATTTTTTGTAATGGTGTCGCCTATTGACTATCATTATTAAAAAAATGTCGCTCGACTTTTCACCTGTCGCTGTATATATATCCCTAGCCTTAATGGTTTGTCCAGGAGTACAATATTGATGACCTATCCTGAGTGAGGGTCCGACTCCCCGTCTATCAGCTTCTTAAAGAGGCCACTGTGCTCTGGTGAGCGCCGCGGCCTCTTCCTAGACCAGTGACGTCACGTTCACCGGTCACGTTGCCTTGGCGCAGCCCAGTCCCATTCAAGTGCCTGGGCTGCAATACCAAAAATAGTCACTATTCAATGGATGGCGCTGTGCTTTGTATTCTATGAGGAGGCTTAGCACTCACCAGAGCGCCACGGGGCCCAGAGACCTCTTCAAGCAGCTGATCGGAGGGGTTGCCGATCTATCGGACCACAGTGATGAGATATTGATCGGTCATCAGTATTCATATTCTACTCCCTTTAACTTCAGCGGAACCAAGCTGTAATACCACACACAACCTGTGGACAGGTGTGGTGCTGTTTCTGTAAGAAAGCAGGCATGTCTTTCGAATCCTTAACCCCTTATATGCTCGTTTTCCAGTTAGTGGTGGCTCAGCCTCCACTCCGACTCTTTATAGGTTACTAGTTACCGTGTGCTTTTGATGATATCTGGTTTTAGCCTAAAAAAAATACCAACGTTGTGGCCCTACCTTGCGATTAGTCATCCGTAGGCGTCAGCGAAGTCCTGCCTTTCCCCGAGGTTAGATTTTTACAAGTATACATTTATTTATGCCATGTCCATACATATTCTACAACAGGGATGCCTAGCTGTTGCAAAACTACAACTCCCAACATGCCCAGACAGTCTACTGCTATCAGCAGAGGCGGATCAAGTGCATGATAGGCCCGGGGTTGTCTACCCAACTCGGGCCTCTCCCTCCATTTTAGTTAAAACTGTTTTCTGTATGAAGAGGCTGCGGTGCCTCTTCCTAGGCCATATGACGTCACGTTTATCGTTCACATGGTCTAGGTGTAGCGTAGTCCCATCTGAGTGATAGAGGCTGAGCTGCAATACCAAGCGCAATGCTATCAAATGGACAGCGCTGTGCTTGGTAAGGAGCAAAGAGGCTGCGGTGCTCACTGGAACATCGCGGTCTCCTCAAACAGCGGATTGGCAGGGGTGCCAGGAGTCAGACCCCCACCATCTCATAACTCTGATGTTACCTGCAGTCCTATGTAACACCCCACATAACACAGTGAATTATTGTGTTATGTGGGGTGCTACATAGGACTGCAGGAAACATCTACTACGTTATCTGTGCACAGAAAGTTATCACTGTTATCTGGGCTGTGTAGGAAGGCTCAGGGGCCCGTCATTGACGGAAGGTACGTGTCACCGAGGTTCCTGGCCTCGGTGAGATAGGAACCGGTAGTTTTGTGTGTCAGCGGCAGCTAGGCTGACTGACACGGTGTTTTACTTAGTATGGCTGTAAAGCCGATCCGGGCTGGTTCTTATTGGGAGCAGTCAAAGACCAGGGTGGGTGGCTGTTCCCCACGTTCCAGGCCAGATTTTGGGCTGGGAATAAAAACCCAGCCAGCAGTCACAGCTGGGTGTGGATTACCCTGCATTTTCATAGTGGATCTGTGAAGCACTGTGGTCTTGGGTTCCTACCAGTAAAAATCAGGCGCCCTAAAGCCTGCGGTGGACGGCTGTGGATTGCCATGGACAAAACAGTCCGCCAGGTGACACGTTTGTGCTGTGGACTTTGTGGTGTGAATTAACACCAGGACTCTGCACAGTGGTTTTTGCTTTATTGCTTTTTTTGTGTGAATAAACACTGAACTTTTGCTTTATTACCGTGTTCTTGCCTCTGTACTGCGTCCGCTTACCCTGCCTACCAGGGCAAATCCTTACAATTGTTAGCTTGGAGCGGGCAAGCACAGTGAGGCTGGCGTGAACGCCAAAATATTTTTGGTTTGCATTTTTGGGCACGGTTGTATGTCAGTTATCAAAGCAGCTAAATTCAAACCTGTGTCACACAACAAAATGGAGGCTGTTGTGAAGGCCCTCATGGAGGCTAATTTGCAGCAGCGAGAGACCAACCTGCACCAGCGAGAGGCTAACAAGCAGCAGCAAGAGACCAACCAGTTGCTGCTACAACGTGTGATGGCTTTTGCAGACAGCAGGAGCAACCCCAAGCGTCCATGATGCCCGGAAAGCAGTTCATGCAGCGATCCCTAAGATGACACCCACAGTTGACATTAAAACCTACCTGGCGATGTATGAGAAAGTGGCCACCAGGGAAAGGCTGCCCCAGGACCAGTGGGCTGAGGTCGTCGCTCCTTTCCTGGCATCAGAGTCTCAGCGGGTGTATTTCGACTTGCCAGACGATCAAGAGGCCGACTACCCAAAGGTAAAGGGTGAGATTTTGGCAAGACTGGGGGTGAATGTGCTGGTCCCGGCCCAGCGGATGCATCAGTGGGGGTTCAACCCGGCTGAGCCTGTGAGACTCCAGTATTATAACCTGCTCAACCTTTTGCAAAAGTGGCTGCAGCCTGACGTGCTGAGCCCCACTGCTATGCTGGACCGGTTGTTAGCAGATATGTTCTGGAGGGCTCTGCCACCCCCTCTCCAGCAATGGAGACCCGGAACTTGCAGGGGGGCTCTTTTGAGAGGGGGGAAGTCAAATCCCGTAACTCTCCACCCGGACTCGGCGACAGGTGCCCACCAAACCCGTCCGGGAGGTAACCCCTGTGGACCCCGCCCCAATAATCTGCTGGCGGTGTCGGGAGCCTGGCCATGTTCGAGCTGACTGTCCACATCAGGGGGAACCCATGGACAAGAACTATGGCTTCCGTCAATCATTGTATGCCAGGAAACTGTGTGCAGTGGGTGCTCCGGAGTCTCTGAACCACCTGTGCCAGGTGGAGGTGGGAGACACTCCAGCGGAGGCTCTGTTGGCCTCAGGGAGTCTGGTGACCTTGGTATGCTCCGCTGAGTACATCGGCCGTAAGGTCGGACTCATGTGTATACGGTTTCCGGCAGGTGGACCCACGAGGTGGCTGTCGCAACCAACCTACACTATGAACTCATAATAGGGAGAGACTTCCCGGCACTGTGGCCGATTACGAGAGTGAGACATGGGTAACCCTAGCAGAGTGGCCCGGCTCAGGGGGGAGACCAGAGACCAGAAC
Source organism: Bufo bufo (assembly GCF_905171765.1). Lineage (NCBI taxonomy): Eukaryota > Metazoa > Chordata > Amphibia > Anura > Bufonidae > Bufo > Bufo bufo. The sequence goes on from NC_053399.1 coordinate 31,552,764, forward strand.
CCTGAGTCCGAAGGGCCAGCGGTAGGGGTGACCGCCACTTCGGTGGAAAAGGGGGAAACAACCCCGCTAAGTGTAATGGTGCAAGACATGGAAGACTTGCCGCCGGGGCCTGTGCTGGCAGACCTCAATGTCTCCGGGGATAATTTTGGTACTGCACAACACCGGGATCCAACCTTGTCCCGAGCCTGGGAAAATGTACTAATAATAGATGGTGAACCACAACAACCAGGGGCAGAGTCGGTGTTCCCCCGTTTTGTGGTTTATCAGGATATGTTGTATCGGGTAAATCGGCTGCAAGGTGAATCCATTGAACAGTTGGTGGTGCCCCAGGCTTATCGCAAACTCGTGTTAGAGTTAGCCCACCAGCATGTTCTCGGGGTCATCTGGGAATGCAGAAAACACAGGACCGGATACTACAATGGTTTTACTGGCCCAGTGTGTTTAAAGAGGTGGACGAGTTCTGTAAGTCTTGCCCGACCTGCCAGGCAACTATCCTCCAGCACCTTTTTTGCAGTCCCTTGGTACCTCTCTCGATCATCGAGGTACCGTTTGAGCGAATCGCTATGGACCTAGTAGGCCCAGTACCGAAGTCCGCTAGGGGACACCAACACATCTTGGTTGGCCTTGATTACGCCACTCGGTACTCGGAGGCAGTGCCACTGCAACATACATCAGCGAAACTTATAGCTAAGGAGCTAATGGAGATGTTCTCCCGAGTGGGGCTTCCAAAAGAGGTTCTGACTGACCAGGGGACCCCTTTTATGTCCAAGGTCATGAGGGAACTCTGTAAGTTGCTGCATATTAAACAGTTACGGACGTCCGTGTACCATCCACAAACGGATGGTCTGGTGGAAAAGTTTAATAAAACTCTAAAAACCATGTTAAAAAGGGTGGTGTCCAAAGATAGGAAGGATTGGGACCTTCTTCTGCCCTATCTCATGTTCGTGGTGCGAGAAGTGCCCCAGGCCTCTACTGGCTTCTCACCCTTCTAATAACCTGTGAGGGGGCACGTGTGAGCATTACTACTGTGAAGGGGCAAATATCTGGGCATTTTTTCTGTAAAGGGGGCGCATCTGGGCATTACCCCTGTGAAGGGGGCATATCTGGGCATTACCCCTGTGAAGGGGGCATATCTGGGCATTACCCCAGTGAAGGGGGCACATCTGGGCATTACCTCTGTGAAGGGGGCACATCTGGGCATTACCCCTATGAAGGGGGCACATCTGGGCATTACTGTAAAGGTGACACATCTTTGGGCATAGCAAGACTAAGGAGTGGAATGCAGGAAACTTTCTCTAGAAATGCCTTGTGTTGCAATATTAGGAGTCCTCTCACACTGGCATCAGACATAGTAATCACATATTAAGAAATAGGCTCAGGTCCAATCACTTCCACCACTACCACACCTCGCCAGTCACATCCTTCATAGACCTCCTGCTCCCATCTGACTCGTCCTCACCTTCTCCTTCGACGTTCTCTGATGCCTGGCTGAGAGTCCAGAGGGGGTCTGTACGGGCAGGTGTGGGGAGATGGGGTCTTCAGTCGCCGCAAAACTAATAATAGTACTGCCCCACAGTATAATTAGGAATGGTGGCGCAGGCGCGTCTCTTCTGCAGCTGAGCGCAAGTTCCACCTTTGGTCACTGCACGGGCCGCATGACACAGCTTTGCGGGCCGGATGTGGTCCGCAGGCCGTAGGTTGGGCATCACTGTTCTATGTAATTTTTTTTTACAAAAAACAGGTGGACGGTTTTCTGAATATAATTTTTTGAAGTCACTCCATGTATTCTACTTCCTGTCATCTCTCTTTAACTTCCTCTTTGTTTGGACTTTTAGCACGGCAGACAGCCTCGCTTAACCCTCTCAGTCAGACCATCACTGCGGCCAGAAAGGGAAGAGGATGAATGACTCAATTAGAGCATCACACATTACACTGGTGAGAACAACGCTCTTCTGTGGACATCTTTAATTAGTTTTAGAAAATAAGAGTGGTCGTGTTATCCTAATTCTACTAATCTACTATTATACTAACAAATAACACTTTGCCCTCACAGCAGCAATAGACTGACAGTGAATTACCTATCTATATAGGAGCCTTATCTCTCTTCGTTGACTGCTACAGAAGGACAAGATTTTGCCTTTAAAGGGAATGTGTCATCAGAAAAGGACCTATTGTTTGTCATGTTTTTATGCTTAACACATGTTTAAAGAATTTTTGCTTATTTTATTTTTTTCCCATGTTAATATTTATAATTAAACCAAAACCACTAGGCCTAAAAATAGGCACCACTTCTTAGTCTATACAGATCAATTCACTGCAGTTATCTTCTTATCTGTCATTCTAATCCTGCCTGTAATGATATCACCTATGTGTATAGATAAGACATAGACCACCATTCACAATAGGTGTTCGTCAAATTTTATATATTCTTTCCTTGCACAGGTCACACAGCATGCCTAGAAAACTCTCCAATAGAAGTCAATGAGGTCCCCTCCAGACCATTGTGTCTATGGCCCATGGGGCTGCCGTAAAGAAATTTTCTTAATGCTAAGAGCAGCTCAGGCAAGATGGCCGCCCGCATAAAAAATGTTCAGGAAATAGAATAAAAAAAGTCTGCAACCAGAAAATTTAGGTTAGAAAAAAGGGATAATGTGTGTTATCTGGTTTTAACTGGCAGATAGAATTTTGGTGACACATTCCCTATAATATTTAATGTTCTAATACTGCTGAAATGAAAAAAGAAAAGCAGACAAAAATTGTTAAAAAAAATTGTTTCCTATGAATATTTCTGATACGTGTTCCTTTAGGGCACTTTCACACTAGCGTTTTTCTTTTCCGGCATTGAGTTCCGTCCTAGGGGCTCTATACCGGAAAAGAACTGATCAGGCATATCCCCATGTATTCGGAATGGAGAGCAATCTGTTCAGGATGCATCAGGATGTCTTCAGTTCAGTCTTTTTGACTGTTCAGGACGGAGATAATACCGCAGCATGCTACGGTTTTATCTCCGGCCAAAAATCCGGAACACATGCCGGATCCGGCATTTTTTTCCATAGGAATGTATTAGTGCCGGATCCATTTTTCTGGATGACACCGGAAAGACGGATCCGGCATTTCAATGCATTTGTAAGACGGATCAGGATTCTGATCAATCTTACAAATGCCATCAGTTGGCATACGTTTTGCCGGCGACGGAACTGCCTGCCGGATTCCTCTGCCGCAAGTGTGAAAGTAGCCTTAACGAGAGTTTTTTGTTTTTTTTTAACCCTGTTCACATATTCCAGAAAAAGAATCCTAGTGGAATTTGGTTTGCACTGTGGCAAATAACAATCATCCTTGATAACAATGACCATGTGCAGATCCTGCATGGAAAACCTGCAGACTAAGGCTACATGCACTCGAACGTATTTTGTTTCCGTGTCCGTTCTGTTTTTTTTGCGGATAGGATGCGGACCCATTCATTTCAATGGGTCCGCAAAAAATGCGGACAGCACACCGTGTGCTGTCCGCATCAGTATGTCCGTTCCGTAGCCCGGCAAAAAAAATAGAACATGCCATATTCTTGTCCGTTTTAGGCATTGTTACAATGGATCCGCCCAAAAAACTGGATGGCATCCGTTTCTTTTTTTTTGCCTAAGGCTACATGCACACGACCCTTGTGTGTTTTGCGGTCCGCAAACTACGGATGGCGTCCGTGTGCGTTCCACAATTTGCGGAACGGCACGGACAGCCATTGATATAACTGCCTATTCTTGTCCGCAAAACGGACAAGAATAGGACAGGTTATCTTTTTTTTGCGGACCACAGAACTTAGCCACAGATGCGGACAGCACACGGAGTGCTGTCTGCATCTTTTGCGGCCCTATTGAAGTGAATGGGTCCGCATCCGAGCCGCAAAAACTGCGGCTCAGATGCGGACCAAAACAACGGTTGTGTGCATGAGGCCTAAGGCCTCATTCACATTTCCATGTCAGTGTCGCATCAGTAAAAAAAATGTGTACATGTTTCATCCGTGAAGGATCCGTGGTTGGTCCGTGTGTTCGTTTTTACCATCTGTGTGTCATCTGTAATTCACGGAAGTTGCTCAGCTGAAAATTAATTTTCAAAGAATCTCCTATTAGGCCTCATTTTCGTTTTTCCGCATTTTCCACGGACAGCACACATACCCCTTGATTTAAATGTGTCTGTTCACATTTCAGTATTTTTTTACGGGGACATGCACTACAAAAACACGGGGACATGCACTACTTTGATCCGTGATGCGGATTGAAGTCTGTGGGTCTGTGAAAATCACTGACAGGGCTCGTTCACACGACCGTTGCCGTATTGCGGCCCGCATTTGCGGATCCGCAATACACGGGCACCATTCCGTGTGCATTCCGTATCGCGGATGCGGACCCATTCACTTCAATGGGACCGCAAATCCGGAGATGCGGAATGGAATCACGGAACGGAACACTACCGAAGCACTATGGAGTGGTTCTGTTCCGTACTTCCGTTCCGCAAAAAGATAGAACTTGCTCTATCTTTTTGCGGAACGGACGAATGCAGACCCATTCGAGTTGAATGGGTCTGGATTCATCCCGGCGGCCGTACGGAGGTTGCCCGTGCATTGGGGACCGCAAATTGCAACTCTCCATATGACTCACGGCGCAACATTATTTTCATTGAAACGGAGCAATTAACGCCCGACTGGGGCAGTATCTTGTAAATTTACCAGCAGAATCATTTACCTGCTTATTATTGCGAATGTCGCTGGCACCTACGTCCCAGTTTGAAGTGTACGATTCACAATGAATCCACTTGGCATATCAAAACTCTCAAGAGTGTGCGTGGTTTTCTCTACAAATCGACATACGGATGTGGACAGCATTTTTTGAGGACCCATTGAAATGAATTGAATGCGTATCCAATCCTCAAAAAATGCAGACCAAAGCGAAAGGCGCACACAGCAGGAGTATGCGCCTAATTTACGACGAGGCACAGGGCTCATCATAAATTAGGCGCATCCTCTACCAGCGCAAAGGGGAAACAAAGACCGGCGTAAAAAGCTGGATTTTGTTACTGACCCCCTACTTGGTATTTGATGATGCAGTCAGTTCCTATCTGATTGCGGATCTCTTAAGCCTCATTCACGTAATTCAGTGTTTCACGGACGTGTGCTATACGTGTTCTCCACGGACAGCACGCGTCCCTATTCATTTTAATGTGTGTATTCAGACATCAGTGTTTTAGCACGGTCCGTGGGTCCGTTTTTTTAGCACGGGTGCATCGTGTTCTATTTTGTCCATGTTCACGGATCCATGGCGCCCATTATAGTCTATGGGGGCGTGAAAACCACGGATGCAACACGGATCATTAAGAAGAGATTCCTTGAAAATAATTTTTCAGCTGTTGAGTGTCAGTAAAACACGGAT